>NW_028162652.1:32500-112500 GCF_964263955.1 Coregonus lavaretus | reverse complement strand
TTGCCAGATCCTAATTGGTATGTCAAATTTTATGTTCCTTTTGATGGCATAGAAGGCCCTTCTTGCCTTGTCTCTCAGATCGTTCACAGCTTTGTGGAAGTTACCTGTGGCGCTGATCTTTAGGCCGAGGTATGTATAGTTTTTTGTGTGCTCTAGGGCAACGGTGTCTAGATGGAATTTGTATTTGTGGTCCTGGCAACTGGACCTTTTTTGGAACACCATTATTTTTGTCTTACTGAGATTTACTGTCAGGGCCCAGGTCTGACAGAATCTAAGCAGAAGATCTAGGTGCTGCTGTAGGCCCTCCTTGGTTGGTGACAGAAGCACCAGATCGTCAGCAAACAGAAGACATTTGACTTCAGATTCTAGTAGGGTGAGGCCGGGTGCTGCAGACTGTTCTAGTGCCCTCGCCAATTCGTTGATATATATGTTGAAGAGGGTGGGGCTTAAACTGCATCCCTGTCTCACCCCACGGCCCTGTGGAAAGAAATGTGTGTGTTTTTTGCCAATTTTAACCGCACACTTGTTGTTTGTGTACATGGATTTTATAATGTCGTATGTTTTTCCCCCAACCCCACTTTCCATCAATTTGTATAGCAGACCCTCATGCCAAATTGAGTCAAAAGCTTTTTTGAAATCAACAAAGCATGAGAAGACTTTGCCTTTGTTTTGGTTTGTTTGTTTGTCAATTAGGGTGTGCAGGGTGAATACGTGGTCTGTCGTACGGTAATTTGGTAAAAAGCCAATTTGACATTTGCTCAGTACATTGTTTTCACTGAGGAAATGAACTAGTCTGCTGTTAATGATAATGCAGAGGATTTTCCCAAGGTTGCTGTTGACGCATATCCCACGGTAGTTATTGGGGTCAAATTTGTCTCCACTTTTGTGGATTGGGGTGATCAGTCCTTGGTTCCAGATGTTGGGGAAGATGCCAGAGCTAAGGATGATGTTAAAGAGTTTAAGTATAGCTAATTGAAATTTGTGGTCTGTATATTTTATCATTTCATTGAGGATACCATCAACACCACAGGACTTTTTGGGTTGGAGAGTTTGTATTTTATCCTGTAGTTCATTCAATGTAATTGGAGAATCCAGTGGGTTCTGGTAGTCTTTAATAGTTGATTCTAAGATTTGCATTTGATCATGTATATGTTTTTGCTGTTTGTTCTCTGTTATAGGGCCAAAAAGATTGGAGAAGTGGTTTACCCATACATCTCCGTTTTGGATAGATAGCTCTTCGTGTTGTTGTTTGTTTAGTGTTTTCCAATTTTCCCAGAAGTGGTTAGAGTCTATGGATTCTTCAATTACATTGAGCTGATTTCTGACATGCTGTTCCTTCTTTTTCCGTAGTGTATTTCTGTATTGTTTTAGTGATTCACAATAGTGAAGGCGTAGGCTCAGGTTTTCTGGGTCTCTATGTTTTTGGTTGGATAGGTTTCTCAATTTCTTTCTTAGGTTTTTGCATTCTTCATCAAACCATTTATCACTGTTATTACTTTTCTTTGGTTTTCTGTTAGAGATTTTTAGATTTGATAGGGAAGCTGAGAGGTCAAATATACTGTTTAGGTTTTCTACTGCCAAGTTTACACCTTCACTATGACAGTGGAACGTTTTGTCCAGGAAGTTGTCTAGAATGGTTTGAATTTGTTGTTTCCTAATTGTTTTTTGGTAGGTTTCAACACTACTTTCCTTCCATATATAGCATTTCTTAATATTATTCAGTTCCTTTGGCTTTGATGCCTCATGATTGAGTATTGCTCTGTTCAAGTAGACTGTGATTTTGCTGTGGTCTGATAGGGGTGTCAGTGGGCTGACTGTGAACGCTCTGAGAGACTCTGGGTTGAGGTCAGTGATAAAGTAGTCTACAGTCCTACTGCCAAGAGATGAGCTATAGGTGTACCTACCATAGGAGTCCCCTCGAAGCCTACCATTGACTATGTACATACTCAGTGTGCGACAGAGCTGCAGGAGTTGTGACCCATTTTTGTTGGTTATGTTGTCGTAGTTGTGCCTAGGGGGGCATATGGGGGAGGGAATGCTGTCACCTCCAGGTAGGTGTTTGTCCCCCTGTGTGCTGAGGGTGTCAGGTTCTTGTCCAGTTCTGGCATTTAGGTCGCCACAGACTAGTACATGTCCCTGGGTCTGGAAATTATTGATTTCCCCCTCCAGGATGGAGAAACTGTCTTCATTAAAGTATGGGGATTCTAGTGGGGGGATATAGGTAGCACACAGGAGGACATTTTTCTCAGTTGAGATAATTTCCTTTTGAATTTCTAACCAAATGTAAAATGTTCCTGTTTTGATTAATTTAATAGAGTGAGTTAGGTCTGCTTTAATTAGCATACCCCCTGAGTCCCTTCCCTGTTTCACACCTGGTAGTTTGGTGGATGGGACTACCAGCTCTCTGTAACCTAGAGGGCAACCAGTGGGTCCGTCTCCTCTATACCATGTTTCTTGTAGGATGACAATGTCTGTATTTCCGATTTCTTTGGTGAAGTCCAGATTCCTGCTCTTTAGGCCAAAGGCAGATGACCTCAGGCCTTGGATATTCCAGGATGAAATCTTTCTCTCTCTCTCTCTCTCTCTCTCTCTCTCTCTCTCTCTCTCTCTCTCTCTCTCTCTCTCTCTCTCTCTCTCTCTCTCTCTCTCTCTCTCTCTCAATTCAATTAAATTTCAATTTAAGGGCTTTATTGGCATGGGAAACGTATGTTAACATTGCCAAAGCAAGTGAAGTAGATAGTAAACAAAAATGAAATAAACAATAAATATTAACAGTAAACATTACACTCAGAAGTTCCAAAAGAATAAAGACATTTCAAATGTCATATTATGTCTATATACAGTGTTGTAACAATGTGCAAATAGTTAAAGTACAAATGGGAAAATAAATAAACATAAATATGGGTTGTATTTACAATGGTGTTTGTTCTTCACTGGTTGCCCTTTTCTTGTGGCAACAGGTCACAAATCTTGCAGCTGTGATGGCACAGTGTGGTTTTTCACCCAGTAGATAAGGGAGTTTATCAAAATTGGGTTTGTTTTCGAATTCTTTGTGGATCGCTGTAATCTGAGGGAAATATGTGTCTCTAATATGGTCATACATTTGGCAGGAGGTTAGGAAGTGCTGCTCAGTTTCCACCTCATTTTGAGGGCAGTGTGCACATAGCCTGTCTTCTCTTGAGAGCCAAGTCTGCCTACGGCGGCCTTTCTCAATAGCAAGGCTATGCTCACTGAGTCTGTACATAGTCAAAGCTTTCCTTAAGTTTGGGTCAGTCACAGTGGTCAGGTATTCTGCCACTGTGTACTCTCTCGCTCTCTCTCTCTCTCTCTCTCTCTCTCTCTCTCTCTCTCTCTCTCTCTCTCTCTCTCTCTCTCTCTCTCTCTCTCTCTCTTTATCGCTCTTCTCTCTGTCTTTCTCTCAGAGCTGGCCTGGGTAATGCCTGGCTCTAAACAGACAGCAGCTAAGCCTGCAGGTCAGACTCCTATAGCCATTATCATTAGCATGGAGTCCCCTGTCTGCACTGGAACAGTTCACCAAGAGGACACCAAGGACTCAATGTAGAGTTACCGCTAAATGCTAACCTGCAGGAATCATATGTAACACAGCAGAATCAGATCAGGAGAGGAGGATGATTTTTGTTGCTCCACTGATTACAATGAATGGTGGTTTGGTTTCCAGGGGAACCAGGCTAAGACTGCTTTCTCTCTCTCTCTCTCTCTCTCTCTCTCTCTCTCTCTCTCTCTCTCTCTCTCTCTCTCTCTCTCTCTCTCTCTCTCTCTCTCTCTCTCTCTCTCTCTCTCTCTCTCTCTCTCTCTCTCTGTCTTTCCTTCTCTGTCTCCGCTCTGTCTTGATTTGATTAATTGGGGGTTAGGGTTACTGTTAGGGGTAATGAAGACAACTGGGCTTCCTAAAAGCCTGCTGGTCAGTTTTTAAACTAAATTACTTTCAGGCCTTATGTCCAGATCAATGCACAAGCCCATTGAGCAGAAGTTCTATCTCCTATATCCCATAATGGGACGTTTCTAGAACCATCGCAAGAGGTTGGAAACTAGTGATAAGAAGAGGATTATAGGTTGATTTAGAGGGGCATGACGGGTAAGTTTGATCTCAAAGACAACCAGGAGTAGAGACTGTCAATCTGAGGAAAAAAGATGGCCACCTCTAGATATGAGAGTTGGTATACGGAGGGAGAGGAGACTGAGGGAGGAAAACAAGGCCTGGATTCACACAGGGTCTCAGAGTAGGAGTGGTGATCTAGGATCACACTTAACTTTTAAATCATCATGAATAAGAGGGAGGAAGGTGTCCTAGATCAGTACGCCTACTCAGAGAGGCTTTGTGACTATGGGACCTGATATTTTCTAAAGAATTCTTGACATTTTGCTCCCTGACCGCTGTGCTGCTTTGCTCTCCGTCACTAGTTTTTACGACCTCTTGGGGTCATGTTGAAACAACTGTTAGAAGCACTAAGCCCTTTTCTCTGAGGATAATCTGAGTGTGAGTGGGCTGACCTGGAGGGTCACAGCATCAATATCTGAACTACTGTTGTTATCCTCTGAACTACTGTTGTTATCCTCTGAACTACTGTTATCCTCTGAACTACTGTTGTTATCCTCTGAACTACTGTTGTTATCCTCTGAATTACTGTTGTTATCCTCTGAACTAGTGTTGTTATCCTCTGAACTAGTGTTGTTATCCTCTGAACTAGTGTTGTTATCCTCTGAACTACTGTTGTTATCCTCTGAACTAGTGTTGTTATCCTCTGAACTACTGTTGTTATCCTCTGAACTACTGTTGTTATCCTCTGAACTACTGTTGTTATCCTCTGAACTACTGTTGTTATCCTCTGAACTACTGTTGTTATCCTCTGAACTACTGTTGTTATCAGTGGCGGCTCCTGAAAAAATTCTCAGGAGGGGCAATTTTTCTGATGATTTAGGTGACCTACACACATTTTAAAAAAGATATGTCCAGCAACAACATGAAGACAGGGGCAGCATATAAGTCAATACCAGAAGCATTTATTGACTGATCTGGGGAGATGGATTCCAGTTTCTGTGACAGATTATAAATAATCTCTGATGCCTTTGTTATATTAGCTTTTGGTTGAATGTACTGTCGTAGTAAATATATAATGTTATAGCTTGGTCTGACTAAAATCTTGTGCATGACCCATTTTGTGTTGGGCGTTTGTTTCTGTTTCTATCCTATAACAATGGACAAAAGAGTCCTATCTTGTCAGCCTTGTCAGCAGGTGGCCAAGGAGTGGTGATCCTAGCTGACCTAAGACAGGACACTTTTACTTTACTCGCGTGCACGAACGAGTCCGTGCACGCGATTCCAGATATCTTTACCTCTGAATAAACTGCCTTTATTATACCATATCCACCCTGTCCAAAGTCTCTACTTGGTCTCAGTTCTCCAGTAAACTTGTGATTATCAACAGTACACAACGGTAACAAACAATTGGGGGAACTCACGGGGCAGATAGTAACCACTTAAAAGGAAGCGATTCCCAAACCTTCCATAACAAAGCCATCACCTACAGAGAGATGAACTTGGAGAAGAGTCCCCTAAGTAAGCTTGTCCTGGGCCTCTGTTCACAAACACAAACAGACCCCACACAGCCCCAGGACAACAACAACAACAACAACAACAACAACACAATTAGACCCAACCAAATCATGAGAAAACAAAAAGAGAATTACTTGACACATTGGAAAGAACAAACAAAAAAACAGAGCAAACTAGAATGCTATTTGGCCCTAAACAGAGAGTACACAGTGGCAGAATACCTGACCACTGTGACTGACCCAAACTTAAGGAAAGCTTTGACTATGTACAGACTCAGTGACCATAGCCTTGCTATTGAGAAAGGCCGCCGTAGGCAGACCTGGCTCTCAAGAGAAGACAGGCTATGTGCACACTGCCCACAAAATGAGGTGGAAACTGAGCTGCACTTCCTAACCTCCTGCCAAATGTATGACCATATTAGAGACACATATTTCCCTCAGATTACAGCGATCCACAAAGAATTCGAAAACAAACCCAATTTTGATAAACTCCCTTATCTACTGGGTGAAAAACCACAGTGTGCCATCACAGCTGCAAGATTTGTGACCTGTTGCCACAAGAAAAGGGCAACCAGTGAAGAACAAACACCATTGTAAATACAACCCATATTTATGTTTATTTATTTTCCCATTTGTACTTTAACTATTTGCACATTGTAACAACACTGTATATATACATAATATGACATTTGAAATGTCTTTATTCTTTTGAAACTTCTGAGTGTAATGTTTACTGTTAATATTTATTGTTTATTTCACTTTTGTTTACTATCTACTTCCCTTGCTTTGGCAATGTTAACACACGTTTCCCATGCCAATAAAGCCCTTAAATTGAATTGAATTGATAGTAAGGTCGCAATGACACAGAAAGCAGTTCAATGTCGGGGTACAGAGTCGCTCTCTTACCAGGATCGCGGTCCGCTCTGACCAGGGTGAAGGTGGCCGGCTCCACTTCTCTGTCCGGGACTCTGTCATCCAGCCAAGTCTCCCAGCTGTATTGGGATTACAGCTGCCTGCAGCGTTTTCATTATTTAGTCCGTTCGTAGCGGGTATGTACACGATCAACAAGATCAGTCCAAAACCGAAAGATCAGTTCAAAGCAGAATGTTTGCAGAATGTTTGTAAACTAAGTCTACAAATTAAAAACATAAAATAACGCCACACTGCAGGTCACAACAGAGACGCTGCTAGCCGCCATTGTCTTAGTTACGTTCATGGTTACGTCACGTATGACGAAAGCGCGTAAGTGCATGCCCACAGACACCCATAGAGAATGTATTGAAAGCTTTGAAATTTGAAAAAAATAGATTTTACATGACAGGCTATGAGAGACTTCTGGGCGATTTTCAACTTGACTGAAATCGCCCCAAAAACGGGCGGGGCCATTTGAAGCACGACTTTAGCCTGATTTGATATTTAGTGGCTGGCAGATCAGACGTGAACACTGATAACTACTGTTGCCGTGATATAATTGATTAGAAAAAAATTCCCTTCCTTTTCCCGTTTGGCAGTGCGTCGCCCATATCGCCCTATTGAACACACCGCCCATGGTTGTTATCCTCTGAACTACTGTTGATATCCTCTGAACTACTGTTGTTATCCTCTGAACTACTGTTGTTATCCTCTGAACTACTGTTGATATCCTCTGACCTATTGTTGTTATCCTCTGAACTACTGTTGTTATCCTCTGAACTACTGTTGTTATCCTCTGAATTACTGTTGTTATCCTCTGAACTACTGTTGTTATCCTCTGAACTACTGTTGTTATCCTCTGAACTACTGTTGTTATCCTCTGAACTACTGTTGTTATCCTCTGAACTACTGTTGTTATCCTCTGAACTACTGTTGTTATCCTCTGAACTACTGTTATCCTCTGAACTACTGTTGTTATCCTCTGAACTACTGTTGTTATCCTCTGAATTACTGTTGTTATCCTCTGAACTAGTGTTGTTATCCTCTGAACTACTGTTGTTGTCCTCTGAACTACTGTTGTTATCCTCTGAACTACTGTTGTTATCCTCTGAATTACTGTTGTTATCCTCTGAACTACTGTTGTTATCCTCTGAACTACTGTTGTTGTCCTCTGAACTACTGTTGTTATCCTCTGAACTACTGTTGATATCCTCTGAACTACTGTTGTTATCCTCTGAACTACTGTTGTTATCCTCTGAACTACTGTTGATATCCTCTGACCTATTGTTGTTATCCTCTGAACTACTGTTGTTATCCTCTGAACTACTGTTGTTATCCTCTGAATTACTGTTGTTATCCTCTGAACTACTGTTGTTATCCTCTGAACTACTGTTGTTATCCTCTGAACTACTGTTGTTATCCTCTGAACTACTGTTGTTATCCTCTGAACTACTGTTGTTATCCTCTGAACTACTGTTGTTATCCTCTGAACTACTGTTGTTATCCTCTGAACTACTGTTGTTATCCTCTGAACTACTGTTGTTATCCTCTGAACTACTGTTGTTATCCTCTGAACTACTGTTATCCTCTGAACTACTGTTGTTATCCTCTGAACTACTGTTGTTATCCTCTGAATTACTGTTGTTATCCTCTGAACTAGTGTTGTTATTCTCTGAACTACTGTTGTTATCCTCTGAACTACTGTTGTTATCCTCTGAACTACTGTTGTTGTCCTCTGAACTACTGTTGTTATCCTCTGAACTAGTGTTGTTATCCTCTGAACTACTGTTGTTGTCCTCTGAACTACTGTTGTTATCCTCTGAACTACTGTTGTTATCCTCTGAACTACTGTTGTTATCCTCTGAACTACTGTTGTTATCCTCTGAACTACTGTTGTTATTCTCTGAATTACTGTTGTTATCCTCTGAACACCTGTTGTTATCCTCTGAACTACTGTTGTTATCCTCTGAACTACTGTTGTTATCCTCTGAACTACTGTTGTTATCCTCTGAACTACTGTTGTTATCCTCTGAACTACTGTTGTTATCCTCTGAACTACTGTTGTTATCCTCTGAACTAGTGTTGTTATCCTCTGAACTACTGTTGTTGTCCTCTGAACTACTGTTGTTATCCTCTGAACTACTGTTGTTATCCTCTGAACTACTGTTGTTATCCTCTGAACTACTGTTGTTATCCTCTGAACTACTGTTGTTATCCTCTGAACTAGTGTTGTTATCCTCTGAACTACTGTTGTTGTCCTCTGAACTACTGTTGTTATCCTCTGAACTACTGTTGTTATCCTCTGAACTACTGTTGTTATCCTCTGAACTACTGTTGTTATCCTCTGAACTACTGTTGTTATCCTCTGAACTACTGTTGTTATCCTCTGAACTACTGTTGTTATCCTCTGAACTACTGCTGTTATTCTCTGAACTACTGTTGTTATCCTCTGAACTACTGTTGTTATCCTCTGAACTACTGTTGTTATCCTCTGAACTACTGTTGTTATCCTCTGAACTACTGTTGTTATCCTCTGAACTACTGTTGTTATCCTCTGAACTACTGTTGTTATCCTCTGAACTACTGTTGTTATCCTCTGAACTACTGTTGTTATCCTCTGAACTACTGTTGTTATCCTCTGAACTACTGTTGTTATCCTCTGAACTGCTGGGTCCTACACTCTTTATTTTCCTCCTTTATTCTCTCTCTCTCTCTCTCTCTCTCTCTCTCTCTCTCTCTCTCTCTCTCTCTCTCTCTCTCTCTCTCTCTCTCTCTCTCTCTCTCTAGCTCAGTTGGCCTCTATCACTGTGATGTTGGGTACCTATAAAGCACATTCTAGACATTACATTTGGTCAGTTGTGTTTCTGACGGTTCCCTCCTCTCCAAACTGTGAAGACTGAACCGGCTCACACAGCCTCTGTCATTCTGATGCATGGTCTCCCTTGAAGAATAAGTAATTTGATCTCAATAGAACAACCAGCAGTTTGAAGGAGAAAACAACTTATAAAGCAAAGTCTAGACATGAGATTTGTTATGTTGTGTTCCTGATGGTTTCTTTCCTCCTGTCCCATCTCCTGCAGACTGTAGAGGTCCTGGTGAATACAACTAGACTGTGGAGGTCCTGGTGAATACAACTAGACTGTGGAGGTCCTGGTGAATACAACTAGACTGTGGAGGTCCTGGTGAATACAACTAGACTGTGGAGGTCCTGGTGAATACAACTAGACTGTAGAGGTCCTGGTGAATACAACTAGACTGTAGAGGTCTTGGTGGCCAAGCAATTAATCATGGGGAGAAATAAATACACACACACACACACACACACACACACACACACACACACACAGACTCCACTCAAAGCAGGGCCAGGCTGCGTGCCCTGTCGTAGTGGGTAAACAGGGCTGTATTAATACTGTACCTCAACCTCTCCTCAGGCATCAAACATACTTCATATTCCTCCCCTACACCAACTAATACCTCAACCTCTCCTCAGGCATCAAACATACTTGATATTCCTCCCCTACACCAACTAATACCTCAACCTCTCCTCAGGCATCAAACATACTTGATATTCCTCCCCTACACCAACTAATACATCAACCTCTCCTCAGGCATCAAACATACTTGATATTCCTCCCCTACACCAACTAATACATCAACCTCTCCTCAGGCATCAAACATACTTGATATTCCTCCCCTACACCAACTAATACCTCAACCTCTCCTCAGGCATCAAACATACTTGATATTCCTCCCCTACACCAACTAATACCTCAACCTCTCCTCAGGCATCAAACATACTTGATATTCCTCCCCTACACCAACTAATACCTCAACCTCTCCTCAGGCATCAAACATACTTGATATTCCTCCCCTACACCAACTAATACATCAACCTCTCCTCAGGCATCAAACAGACTTTATATTCCTCCCCTACACCAACTAATATCTCTACCTCTTCTCAGGCATCAAAAAGACCACCACCTCCACCACCACAACCACGGCCATCACCACGACCACCTCCACCTCCACCTCCACCACCACCTCCATCACCACGACCACCTCCACCTCCACCTCCACCACCACCACCACCACCACCTCCATCACCACGACCACCACCACCACCACCACCTCCATCACCACGACCACCACCACCTCCATCACCACGACCACCTCCACCTCCACCTCCACCACCACCACCACAACCACCTCCACCACCACCTCCTCCACCACCACCATCACCACCACCACCACCACCTCCACCTCCACCACCACCTCCACCTCCACCACCACCTATACCACCACCACATCACCACAACCACCTCCACCACCACCACCACCACCACCTCCATCACCACCTCCACCTCCACCACCACCACCACCTCCACCTCCACCACCACCACCACGACCACCTCCACCTCCACCTCCACCACCACCACCACCACCACCTCCATCACCACGACCACCACCACCACCACCACCTCCATCACCACGACCACCACCACCACCTCCACCACCACCTCCACCACCACCTCCACCTCCACCTCCACCTCCACCACCACCTCCACCTCCACCACCACCTCCACCACCTCCACCTCCACCACCACCACCTCCACCTCCACCACCACCACCTCCACCTCCACCACCACCACCACCTCCACCTCCACCACCACCACCACCTCCACCTCCACCACCACTTCCACCACCACCACCACCACCACCTCCATCACCACGACCACCACCACCACCACCACCTCCATCACCACGACCACCACCACCTCCATCACCACGACCACCTCCACCTCTACCTCCACCACCACCACCACAACCACCTCCACCACCACCTCCTCCACCACCACCATCACCACCACCACCACCACCTCCACCACCACCTCCACCTCCACCACCACCTATACCACCACCACATCACCACAACCACCTCCACCACCACCACCACCACCACCTCCATCACCACCTCCACCACCACCTCCACCACCACCTCCATCACCACGACCACCTCCACCTCCACCACCACCTCCACCACCACAACCACCTCCACCTCCACCACCACCTCCTCCACCACCACCATCACCACCACCACCTCCACCTCCACCTCCACCACCACCTCCACCACCACCTATACCACCACCACATCACCACAACCACCTCCACCTCCACCTCCACCACCACCTATACCACCACCTCCACCACCACCACAACCTCCACCACCACCTCCACCACCACCACCTCCACCACATCACCACAACCACCTCCACCACCACCACCAACTCCATACCTCCACCTCCACCTCCACTAATACCTCCACCACCACCACCATCATCACCTCCACCTCCACCTCCACCACCACAACCATGAAAGTAACACCACCACCACCTCCTCCACCACCACCACCACCTCCACCTCCACCTCCACCTCCACCACCACCACCACCACCACCTCCACCTCCACCACCACCACCACCTCCACCTCCACCACCACTTCCACCACCACCACCTCCAACACCATCACCACCACCACCACCACCACCACCTCCACCACCACCACCTCCACCACCACCTCCACCACCACCTCCACCTCCACCTCCACCACCACCACCTCCACCTCCACCACCACCTCCACCACCTCCACCTCCACCACCACCACCTCCACCTCCACCACCACCACCTCCACCACCACCTCCACCACCTCCACCACCACCACCTCCACCACCACCTCCACCACCACCACCACCTCCACCTCTCATAAGGCAGGTCAAGTCTTCCTCCTCCCAGGGGAGTCTGGAGCCAAGGAGAAGGTCTTGCTGGTACTGGAGAGCTGTTAGTGTTGGCTGGGACTTTAAAGTGCGTACACCTTAGAAGTTAATATAAGCTATATGCTAGCATAAAGTAAACACAGACACAGTCTACAATCACAATCAATCATGTGTGCGGCACACACTTCAGCATTCATCCTTTATATTGGTAACCCTAAACACACGCGCACACACTAAAGCCCATAAAACCTATCTTGTTTTGGGCATTGCAGAGACAACCTGGCATGACCTCAGCTAGCATGGCCTTAGTGAACCTTCTGATCCCATTATACCATGGAGAACCCATCAGGCTGTGGAGAAAGCAGAGCTTTGAGAGGGATTCAGGGATATGAAGTATGAGAGATGGTAAACTGGGGTTTAACCATACAACGAAACACCAGGCAGGGTGCGATGCAGACCTGCATGGGTTTGAATAGTATTACATCTTTTAAATACTTTAGTTGTGCTTGAATGAGCTTCCCAGGTGCAATATAATCAATGGAATAGCCCCTGAAAATGTGAACCCCACACAGCCAGGGTGATGTCAGACAGCTAAATCAACTGGGAGACCTGGCCTTAAACACAGCCAGGGTGATGTCAGACAGCTAAATCAACAGGGAGACCTGGCCTGAAACACAGCCAGGGTGATGTCAGACAGCGAAATCAATATGGAGACCTGGCCTGAAACACAGCCAGGGTGATGTCAGACAGCTAAATCAACAGGGAGACCTGGCCTGAAACACAGCCAGGGTGATGTCAGACAGCGAAATCAATATGGAGACCTGGCCTGAAACACAGCCAGGGTGATGATGTCAGACAGCTAAATCAACAGGGAGACCTGGCCTGAAACACAGCCAGGGTGATGTCAGACAGCTAAATCAACAGGGAGACCTGGCCTGAAACACAGCCAGGGTGATGATGTCAGAGGCAGAGCAACAAGTTAGTGCAGCAACGTGTTAAACTGCGTCCCAAATGCCTCCCTATTTCCTATTTAGTGCACTACTTTTGATCAGGGCCCACAGGGGTAAAAAAAAAAAAGTAGTGCACTGTGTAGGGCATAGGGTGCCATTTGGGTTGCAGCCTGGTATCTGCTCTGGCGTGAAGTATGAACAGGCATTCAGGTGTTGACATTTCACTTCAGCTATAATAGAATGGAATAGAACAGGTAAACCATTAGTAAATACATCTCCTATCCATCACACCTATTTAAAAAAGATACATTCTATTCTATTCAACTTTCCCCTCCACCATGCAAATATTCTTTAGTTTTTTTTATCAAAGACCCCCAGTTTCCTGAGCATACAGAATAGCTCCGTCTATATACAGCTTTATCCTGTCTTTCTGGAGCACTTGGTAAAGTTACAAAATATCATTTTGTATTAAGCCAAATCATGGGGAATTGGTTGTATGAGGGAGCACTTACAAGGATTGGGGTCAATCAGTAAGTATACCAAAATTATAATTCCAATTCCAATTCTCTCCAATGAATTTAAATAAGGAAAATGTGGAATTAGAATTGGAATTTGGTTTTCTTTCTGAATTGACTGAAATTGAAATGGGATTGACCCCAGCCTTGGCTCTTACAGTACTGTACTTCAGGTTTGCGCATTGTGAATGTGCATTACCATCTGTGACCAGTAGAGTGCGACATTCTTCTGACTGAGTGGGCCTGGGAAATTGAGTCCAACGCTTCCACATCAATGGTAATCCAGAACAAACACATTATTACCATCTTCAGACATGGCACTCACAGAATATAACAAGCTAACAAGCTAGCAACTTTTCCAGCATATTAGAATGTAATTATATTGTACTGGCTTTATATAGGTGTGAAGATCTAGTTATCAGCAAGCTTTCTTCTCAAGTCTCTCCCTACGAGAGTTATCAGCATGCCTCCTTTTCAAGTCTCTCCCTACCAGAGTTATCAGCATGCCTCCTTCTCAAGTCTCTCCTTACGAGAGTTATCAGCATGCCTCCTTTTCAAGTCTCTCCCTACCAGAGTTATCAGCATGCCTCCTTCTCAAGTCTCTCCCTACGAGAGTTATCAGCATGCCTCCTTCTCAAGTCTCTCCCTACGAGAGTTATCAGCATGCCTCCTTCTTAAGTCTCTCCCTACGAGAGTTATCAGCATGCCTCCTTCTCAAGTCTCTCCCTACGAGAGTTATCAGCATGCCTCCTTCTCAAGTCTCTCCCTACCAGAGTTATCAGCATGCCTCCTTCTCAAGTCTCTCCCTACGAGAGTTATCAGCATGCCTCCTTCTCAAGTCTCTCCCTACGAGAGTTATCAGCATGCCTCCTTCTCAAGTCTCTCCCTACGAGAGTTATCAGCATGCCTCCTTCTCAAGTCTTTCCCTACGAGAGTTATCAGCATGCCTTCTTCTCAAGTCTCTCCCTACGAGAGTTATCAGCATGCCTCCTTCTCAAGTCTCTCCCTACGAGAGTTATCAGCATGCCTCCTTCTCAAGTCTCTCCCTACGAGAGTTATCAGCATGCCTCCTTCTCAAGTGTCTCCCTACGAGAGTTATCAGCATGCCTCCTTCTCAAGTCTCTCCCTACGAGAGTTATCAGCATGCCTCCTTCTCAAGTCTCTCCCTACGAGAGTTATCAGCATGCCTCCTTCTCAAGTCTCTCCCTACGAGAGTTATCAGCATGCCTCCTTCTCAAGTGTCTCCCTACGAGAGTTATCAGCATGCCTCCTTCTCAAGTGTCTCCCTACGAGAGTTATCAGCATGCCTCCTTCTCAAGTCTCTCCCTACGAGAGTTATCAGCATGCCTCCTTCTCAAGTCTCTCCCTACGAGAGTTATCAGCATGCCTTCTTCTCAAGTCTCTCCCTATGAGAGTTATCAGCGCGCCTCCTTCTCAAGTCTCTCCCTACGAGAGTTATCAGCATGCCTCCTTCTCAAGTCTCTCCCTACGAGAGTTATCAGCATGCCTCCTTCTCAAGTCTCTCCCTACGAGAGTTATCAGCGCGCCTCCTTCTCAAGTCTCTCCCTACGAGAGTTATCAGCATGCCTCCTTCTCAAGTGTCTCCCTACGAGAGTTATCAGCATGCCTCCTTCTCTCACTCTTCTGCCTCTCTTCTCTCTCCCTACTCCTACATAGTGATGAAGAGTCTTAGCTGCTAACACCTCTCCACTCTGTGTCAGACACAACTGACTGTTCTGAGTGATATATGAGGTCACCCTCCCGGGCCCAGATCTCATTCTGACCCTGGTTACCCTCCTGGGCCCAGATCTCAGTCTGACCCTGGTTACCCTCCTGGGCCCAGATCTCAGTCTGACCCTGGTTACCCTCCTGGGCCCAGATCTCAGTCTGACCCTGGTTACCCTCCTGGGCCCAGATCTCAGTCTGACCCTGGTTACCCTCCCGGGCCCAGATCTCAGTGTGACCCTGGTTACCCTCGTACAGTAGCTCTGTGCCAACCATACAGTACTGGAGCCAAATGAGGACGGGTGATGTGGTGTTGAGTGTTGTGTGATGATGCATGCCATGTAATACATAAGCACCTCTCTCTCTCTCTCTCTCTCTCTCTCTCTCTCTCTCTCTCTCTCTCTCTCTCTCTCTCTCTCTCTCTCGCTCTCTCTCGCTCTCTCTATCTCTCTCTCTCTCTCCTCTCTCTCTCTCTCTCTCTCTCTCTCTCTCTCTCTCTCTCTCTCTCTCTCTCTCTCGCTCTCTCTCGCTCTCTCTCGCTCTCTCTCGCTCTCTCTCTTTCTCTCGCTCTCTCTCTCTCTCTCTCTCTCTCTCTCTCTCTCCCTTTCTCTCTCTCTCTCTGTCGCTCTCTCTCTCGCTCTCTCTCACTCTCTCTCTCTTGCGCACTCTCTCTCTCTCTCTCTCTCTCTCTCTACTCTCTCTCTCTCTCCTTCTCCCTCTCTCCTTTACGACCGCCCACCCGCCTGCGTTTTCCTCGAGACAAAATGTGTTGCTCAGGCTAATTCAATTATTCAGCACTCAAAAAGTTTAAAAACCTGAAATAGTCATGACTAACACCATGATGAGAGACAAAAACAGCAATGTATGATGTCATTTGCTTTCTGGGTCTTGGGGCGGTTTACATCACATTTAGATACGCCAGAGAAAGACGGTAACTACTTGTCATCGTATTAAAGTATCCTTGTGGCTGTTGGAGACAACGTTTATGTTGTTATCCATAACTAAGTTATGGTGTAGTTCAGCGAAGATAACGTTCTGTGTCTGGAAGGGACGTTTCTGACTTCAGAGTACAGAAGAGAGTGGGTTGTGTGTGTGTGTGTGTGTGTGTGTGTGTGCATCTGCTCGTGCACGTCTGTGCAAATGACAGACCCAGGCTCTGCCCTCTGACCTCTGACCTCTCTCACCAACCCCAGTACGGCACACCACACAGCTCACACACTACCATCCGCCCTGTTGTTTTCTAGCTGGATTATCCCCGATCTAGAACACATGCCCCTTGTCAAAATGGCTTTGTGTTTCATAAAGGAAATAATGCCCTGCACAATTCAACACTTTGTTTCCCTGGGTTTCAATAGGGGAGCATGGAAAAATCCCCTGCATAATACCCGACTAGCTCCTAGCTGCAATTACAGTGCAGGTCCTGTTTCCTGATCCCCAGGAGCTCATTACTGATATAATGCTGGGGTTAATCTGAGGACGGGAAAACAACAACATATTGTGTTAAGGCCAGTAATCAAATCACAATCAACTTCTACAAGTTGAATGTGGACACAAATATAATACTTTTTTGTGTTACAATTTGTTAGAAATATTCTATTAAAATAAACAAATTAGATGATAAACAATTAGCATATTTTCATATCATGCAAATTAATTTTTCTGGACACTGGATGAAGTCAGCCTACATTTTATTGTTTTAATTTGTTAAGACACTCCAGGACCAGACTTATACATAGCAGATTGTGGATACATACTTTTTTCATCTTTCCATCTGTAAAATACTAAAGAAAGGTAGTAAAACACATTTATTTTTTAAAGAAAATGTCATCTAGAATAAATAAATGTACAACATATAAACAATTCCCTATGTATAAGTCTGGAGAATATATCTAAGGATAACCACACCATTTCAGGTGAATATATCTAAGGATAACCACACCATATCAGGTGAATATATCTAAGGATAACCACACCATATCAGGTGAATATATCTAAGGATAACCACACCATATCAGATGAATATATCTAAGGATAACCACACCATATCAGGTGAATATATCTAAGGATAACCACACCATATCAGGTGAATATATCTAAGGATAACCACACCATATCAGGTGAATATATCTAAGGATAACCACACCATATCAGGTGAATATATCTAAGGATAACCACACCATATCAGGTGAAAATATCTAAGGATAACCACACCATATCAGGTGAATATATCTAAGGATAACCACACCATATCAGGTGAAAAAATCTAAGGATAACCACACCATATCAGGTGAAAATATCTAAGGATAACCACACCATATCAGGTGAATATATCTAAGGATAACCACACCATATCAGGTGAATATATCTAAGGATAACCACACCATATCAGGTGAAAATATCTAAGGATAACCACACCATATCAGGTGAATATATCTAAGGATAACCACACCATATCAGATGAATATATCTAAGGATAACCACACCATATCAGGTGAAAATATCTAAGGATAACCACACCATATCAGGTGAAAATATCTAAGGATAACCACACCATATCAGGTGAAAATATCTAAGGATAACCACACCATATCAGGTGAATATATCTAAGGATAACCACACCATATCAGGTGAAAATATCTAAGGATAACCACACCATATCAGATGAATATATCTAAGGATAACCACACCATATCAGGTGAATATATCTAAGGATAACCACACCATTTCAGGTGAATATATCTAAGGATAACCACACCATATCAGATGAATATATCTAAGGATAACCACACCATATCAGGTGAATATATCTAAGGATAACCACACCATATCAGGTGAATATATCTAAGGATAACCACACCATATCAGGTGAATATATCTAAGGATAACCACACCATATCAGGTGAAAATATCTAAGGATAACCACACCATATCAGGTGAAAATATCTAAGGATAACCACACCATATCAGGTGAAAATATCTAAGGATAACCACACCATATCAGGTGAATATATCTAAGGATAACCACACCATATCAGGTGAATATATCTAAGGATAACCACACCATATCAGGTGAAAATATCTAAGGATAACCACACCATATCAGGTGAAAATATCTAAGGATAACCACACCATATCAGGTGAATATATCTAAGGATAACCACACCATATCAGGTGAAAATATCTAAGGATAACCACACCATATCAGGTGAATATATCTAAGGATAACCACACCATATCAGGTGAATATATCTAAGGATAACCACACCATATCAGATGAATATATCTAAGGATAACCACACCATATCAGGTGAATATATCTAAGGATAACCACACCATATCAAGTGAAAATATCTAAGGATAATTACACCAGTTAAAGTAAAGTACACTGAATTTAGACTACAAAACGGCAAATGCCTATTAGACCCAATATAAATGTTCATCTATTAATGAACCAAAATACAAAAACATCAAAAAATTGATAAGTAGATGCAATGGTTTGTGCATGTTGTGCCTGGCCTTAGGTAACAACACCACTGTGTGTTAATGGAACTATGACCCATGGTGGGGGAACAACACCACTGTGTGTTAATGGAACTATGACCCATGGTGGCAAAACAACACCACTGTGTGTTAACGGAACTATGACCCATGGTGGCAAAACAACACAACCATCTGTTAATGGAACTATGACCCATGGTGGGGGAACAACACCACCATCTGTTAATGGAACTATGACCCATGGTGGGGGAACAACACCACTGTGTGTTAATGGAACTATGACCCATGGTGGGGGAACAACACCACCATCTGTTAATGGAACTATGACCCATGGTGGGGGAACAACACTACTGTGTGTTAATGGAACTATGACCCATGGTGGGGGAACAACACCACTGTGTGTTAATGGAACTATGACCCATGGTGGGGGAACAACACCACTGTGTGTTAATGGAGCTATGACCCATGGTAGGGGAACAACACCACTGTGTGTTAATGGAACTATGACCCATGGTGGGGGAACAACACCACTGTGTGTTAATGGAACTATGACCCATGGTGGGGGAACAACACCACTGTGTGTTAATGGAACTATGACCCATGGTGGGGGAACTACACCACTGTGTGTTAATGGAACTATGACCCATGGTGGGGGAACAACACCACTGTGTGTTAATGGAACTATGACCCATGGTGGGGGAACAACACCACTGTGTGTTAATGGAGCTATGACCCATGCTAGGGGAACAACACCACTGTGTGTTAATGGAACTATGACCCATGGTGGGGGAACAACACCACTGTGTGTTAATGGAACTATGACCCGTGGTGGGGGAACAACACCACTGTGTGTTAATGGAACTATGACCCATGGTGGGGGAACAACACCACTGTGTGTTAATGGAACTATGACCCATGGTGGGGGAACAACACCACCATCTGTTAATGGAACTATGACCCATGGTGTGGGAACAACACCACTGTGTGTTAACGGAACTATGACCCATGGTGGCAAAACAACACCACCATCTGTTAATGGAACTATGACCCATGGTGGGGGAACAACACCACTGTGTGTTAATGGAACTATGACCCATGGTGGGGGAACAACACCACTGTGTGTTAATGGAACTATGACCCATGGTGGGGGAACAACACCACCATCTGTTAATGGAACTATGACCCATGGTGGGGGAACAACACCACTGTGTGTTAACGGAACTATGACCCATGGTGGCAAAACAACACCACCATCTGTTAATGGAACTATGACCCATGGTGGGGGAACAACACCACTGTGTGTTAACGGAACTATGACCCATGGTGGGGGAACAACACCACCATCTGTTAATGGAACTATGACCCATGGTGGGGGAACAACACCACCATCTGTTAATGGAACTATGACCCATGGTGGGGGAACAACACCAGTGTGTGTTAACGGAACTATGACCCATGGTGGGGGAACAACACCACTGTGTGTTAACGGAACTATGACCCATGGTGGCAAAACAACACCACCATCTGTTAATGGAACTATGACCCATGGTGGGGGAACAACACCACCGTGTGTTAATGGAACTATGACCCATGGTGGCAAAACAACACCACCATCTGTTAATGGAACTATGACCCATGGTGGCAAAACAACACCACCGTGTGTTAATGGAACTATGACCCATGGTGGGGGAACAACCCCACCATATGTTAATGGAACTATGACCCATGGTAGGGGAACAACACCACTGTGTGTTAATGGAACTATGACCCATGGTGGGGGAACAACACCACTGTGTGTTAATGGAACTATGACCCATGGTGGGGGAACAACACCACTGTGTGTTAATGGAACTATGACCCATGGTGGGGGAACAACACCACTGTGTGTTAATGGAACTATGACCCATGGTGGGGGAACAACACCACTGTGTGTTAATGGAACTATGACCCATGGTGGGGGAACAACACCACTGTGTGTTAATGGAACTATGACCCATGGTGGGGGAACAACACCACCATCTGTTAATGGAACTATGACCCATGGTGGGGGAACAACACCACCATCTGTTAATGGAACTATGACCCATGGTGGGGGAACAACACCACTGTGTGTTAACGGAACTATGACCCATGGTGGGGGAACAACACCACTGTGTGTTAATGGAACTATGACCCATGGTGGGGGAACAACACCACTGTGTGTTAATGGAACTATGACCCATGGTGGGGGAACAACACCACTGTGTGTTAATGGAACTATGACCCATGGTGGGGGAACAACACCACTGTGTTTTAATGGAACTATGACCCATGGTGGGGGAACAACACCACTGTGTGTTAACGGAACTATGACCCATGGTGGGGGAACAACACCAATGTGTGTTAACGGAACTATGACCCATGGTGGGGGAACAATACCACCATATGTTAATGGAACTATGACCCATGGTGGGGGAACAACACCACTGTCTGTTAACGGAACTATGACCCATGGTGGGGGAAAAACACCACTGTGTGTTAATGGAACTATGACCCATGGTGGGGGAACAACACCACCATCTGTTAATGGAACTATGACCCATGGTGGGGGAACAACACCACTGTGTGCTAATGGAACTATGACCCATGGTGGGGGAACAACACCACTGTGTGTTAATGGAACTATGACCCATGGTGGGGGAACAACACCACTGTGTGTTAATGGAACTATGACCCATGGTGGGGGAACAACACCACTGTGTGTTAATGGAACTATGACCCATGGTGGGGGAACAACACCACCATCTGTTAATGGAGCTATGACCCATGGTAGGGGGAACAACATCACTGTGTGTTAATGGAACTATGACCCATGGTGGGGGAACAACACCACTGTGTGTTAACGGAACTATGACCCATGGTGGGGGAACAACACCACTGTCTGTTAACGGAACTATGACCCATGGTGGGGGAACAACACCACTGTGTGTTAATGGAACTATGACCCATGGTGGGGGAACAACACCACTGTGTGTTAATGGAACTATGACCCATGGTGGGGGAACAACACCACCATCTGTTAATGGAACTATGACCCATGGTGGGGGAACAACACCACTGTGTGTTAATGGAACTATGACCCATGGTGGGGGAACAACACCACTGTGTGTTAATGGAACTATGACCCATGGTGGGGGAACAACACCACTGTGTGTTAATGGAACTATGACCCATGGTGGGGGAACAACACCACTGTGTGTTAATGGAACTATGACCCATGGTGGGGGAACAACACCACTGTGTGTTAACGGAACTATGACCCATGGTGGGGGAACAACACCACTGTGTGTTAATGGAACTATGACCCATGGTGGGGGAACAACACCACTGTGTGTTAACGGAACTATGACCCATGGTGGGGGAACAACACCACTGTGTGTTAATGGAACTATGACCCATGGTGGGGGAACAACACCACTGTGTGTTAATGGAACTATGACCCATGGTGGGGGAACAACACCACTGTGTGTTAATGGAACTATGACCCATGGTGGGGGAACAACACCACTGTGTGTTAACGGAACTATGACCCATGGTGGGGGAACAACACCACTGTGTGTTAACGGAACTATGACCCATGGTGGGGGAACAACACCACTGTGTGTTAACGGAACTATGACCCATGGTGGGGGAACAACACCATGTGTGTTAACGGAACTATGACCCATGGTGGGGGAATAACACCACTGTCTGTTAACGGAACTATGACCCATGGTGGGGGAACAACACCACTATGTGTTAACGGAACTATGACCCATGGTGGGGGAACAACACCACTGTGTGTTAACGGAACTATGACCCATGGTGGGGGAACAACACCACTGTGTGTTAACGGAACTATGACCCATGGTGGGGGAACAACACCACTGTGTGTTAACGGAACTATGACCCATGGTGGGGGAACAACACCACTGTGTGTTAACGGAACTATGACCCATGGTGGGGGAAAAACACCACTGTGTGTTAACGGAACTATGACCCATGGTGGGGGAACAACACCACTGTGTGTTAATGGAACTATGACCCATGGTGGGGGAACAACACCACTGTGTGTTAACGGAACTATGACCCATGGTGGGGGAATAACACCACTGTGTGTTAACGGAACTATGACCCATGGTGGGGGAACAACACCACTGTGTGTTAATGGAACTATGACCCATGGTGGGGGAACAACACCACTGTGTGTTAATGGAACTATGACCCATGGTGGGGGAACAACACCACTGTGTGTTAACGGAACTATGACCCATGGTGGGGGAACAACACCACTGTGTGTTAATGGAACTATGACCCATGGTGGGGGAACAACACCACTGTGTGTTAACGGAACTATGACCCATGGTGGGGTAACAACACCACTGTGTGTTAACGGAACTATGACCCATGGTGGGGGAACAACACCACTGTGTGTTAACGAAACTATGACCCATGGTGGGGGAACAACACCACTGTGTGTTAACGGAACTATGACCCATGGTGGGGGAACAACACCACTGTCTGTTAACGGAACTATGACCCATGGTGGGGGAACAACACCACTGTGTGTTAACGGAACTATGACCCATGGTGGGGGAACAACACCACTGTGTGTTAATGGAACTATGACCAATGGTGGGGGAACAACACCACTGTGTGTTAACGGAACTATGACCCATGGTGGGGGAACAACACCACTGTGTGTTAATGGAACTATGACCCATGGTGGGGGAACAACACCACTGTGTGTTAATGGAACTATGACCCGTGGTGGGGGAACAACACCACTGTGTGTTAATGGAACTATGACCCATGGTGGGGGAACAACACCACTGTTTGTTAATGGAACTATGACCCATGGTGGGGGAACACCACCACTGTGTGTTAATGGAACTATGACCCATGGTGGGGGAACAACACCACTGTGTGTTAATGGAACTATGACCCATGGTGGGGGAACAACACCACTGTGTGTTAATGGAACTATGACCCGTGGTGGGGGAACAACACCACTGTGTGTTAATGGAACTATGACCCATGGTGGGGGAACAACACCACTGTGTGTTAATGGAACTATGACCCATGGTGGGGGAACAACACCACTGTGTGTTAACGGAACTATGACCCGTGGTGGGGGAACAACACCACTGTGTGTTAATGGAACTATGACCCGTGGTGGGGGAACAACACCACTGTGTGTTAATGGAACTATGACCCATGGTGGGGGAACAACACCACTGTGTGTTAATGGAACTATGACCCGTGGTGGGGGAACAACACCACTGTGTGTTAATGGAACTATGACCCGTGGTGGGGGAACAACACCACTGTGTGTTAATGGGACTATGACCCTATGGTGGGGGAACAACACCACTGTCTGTTAACGGAACTATGACCCATGGTGGGGGAAAAACACCACTGTGTGTTAACGGAACTATGACCCACGGTGGGGGAACAACACCACTGTCTGTTAATGGAACTATGACCCATGGTGGGGGAACAACACCACTGTGTGTTAATGGAACTATGACCCGTGGTGGGGGAACAACACCACTGTGTGTTAATGGAACTATGACCCGTGGTGGGGGAACAACACCACTGTGTGTTAATGGAACTATGACCCATGGTGGGGGAACAACACCACTGTGTGTTAATGGAACTATGACCCATGGTGGGGGAACAACACCACTGTGTGTTAATGGAACTATGACCCATGGTGGGGGAACAACACCACTGTCTGTTAACGGAACTATGACCCATGGTGGGGGAACAACACCACTGTGTGTTAATGGAACTATGACCCATGGTGGGGGAACAACACCACTGTGTGTTAATGGAACTATGACCCATGGTGGGGGAACAACACCACCATCTGTTAATGGAACTATGACCCATGGTGGGGGAACAACACCACTGTGTGTTAACGGAACTATGACCCATGGTGGGGGAACAACACCACTGTGTGTTAATGGAACTATGACCCATGGTGGGGGAACAACACCACTGTGTGTTAATGGAACTATGACCCATGGTGGGGGAACAACACCACTGTGTGTTAATGGAACTATGACCCATGGTGGGGGAACAACACCACTGTGTGTTAATGGAACTATGACCCATGGTGGGGGAACAACACCACTGTGTGTTAACGGAACTATGACCCATGGTGGGGGAACAACACCAATGTGTGTTAACGGAACTATGACCCATGGTGGGGGAACAATACCACCATATGTTAATGGAACTATGACCCATGGTGGGGGAACAACACCACTGTGTGTTAACGAAACTATGACCCATGGTGGGGGAACAACACCACTGTGTGTTAATGGAACTATGACCCACGGTGGGGGAACAACACCACCATCTGTTAATGGAACTATGACCCATGGTGGGGGAACAACACCACTGTGTGCTAATGGAACTATGACCCATGGTGGGGGAACAACACCACTGTGTGTTAATGGAACTATGACCCATGGTGGGGGAACAACACCACTGTGTGTTAATGGAACTATGACCCATGGTGGGGGAACAACACCACTGTGTGTTAATGGAACTATGACCCATGGTGGGGGAACAACACCACCATCTGTTAATGGAGCTATGACCCATGGTAGGGGGAACAACATCACTGTGTGTTAATGGAACTATGACCCATGGTGGGGGAACAACACCACTGTGTGTTAACGGAACTATGACCCATGGTGGGGGAACAACACCACTGTCTGTTAACGGAACTATGACCCATGGTGGGGGAACAACACCACTGTGTGTTAATGGAACTATGACCCATGGTGGGGGAACAACACCACTGTGTGTTAATGGAACTATGACCCATGGTGGGGGAACAACACCACCATCTGTTAATGGAACTATGACCCATGGTGGGGGAACAACACCACTTTGTGTTAATGGAACTATGACCCATGGTGGGGGAACAACACCACTGTGTGTTAATGGAACTATGACGCATGGTGGGGGAACAACACCACTGTGTGTTAATGGAACTATGACCCATGGTGGGGGAACAACACCACTGTGTGTTAATGGAACTATGACCCATGGTGGGGGAACAACACCACTGTGTGTTAACGGAACTATGACCCATGGTGGGGGAACAACACCACTGTGTGTTAATGGAACTATGACCCATGGTGGGGGAACAACACCACTGTGTGTTAACGGAACTATGACCCATGGTGGGGGAACAACACCACTGTGTGTTAATGGAACTATGACCCATGGTGGGGGAACAACACCACTGTGTGTTAATGGAACTATGACCCATGGTGGGGGAACAACACCACTGTGTGTTAATGGAACTATGACCCATGGTGGGGGAACAACACCACTGTGTGTTAACGGAACTATGACCCATGGTGGGGGAACAACACCACTGTGTGTTAACGGAACTATGACCCATGGTGGGGGAACAACACCACTGTGTGTTAACGGAACTATGACCCATGGTGGGGGAACAACACCATGTGTGTTAACGGAACTATGACCCATGGTGGGGGAACAACACCACTGTGTGTTAACGGAACTATGACCCATGGTGGGGGAATAACACCACTGTCTGTTAACGGAACTATGACCCATGGTGGGGGAACAACACCACTATGTGTTAACGGAACTATGACCCATGGTGGGGGAACAACACCACTGTGTGTTAACGGAACTATGACCCATGGTGGGGGAACAACACCACTGTGTGTTAACGGAACTATGACCCATGGTGGGGGAACAACACCACTGTGTGTTAACGGAACTATTACCCATGGTGGGGGAACAACACCACTGTGTGTTAATGGAACTATGACCCATGGTGGGGGAACAACACCACTGTGTGTTAACGGAACTATGACCCATGGTGGGGGAACAACACCACTGTGTGTTAATGGAACTATGACCCATGGTGGGGGAACAACACCACTGTGTGTTAATGGAACTATGACCCGTGGTGGGGGAACAACACCACTGTGTGTTAATGGAACTATGACCCATGGTGGGGGAACAACACCACTGTTTGTTAATGGAACTATGACCCATGGTGGGGGACCACCACCACTGTGTGTTAATGGAACTATGACCCATGGTGGGGGAACAACACCACTGTGTGTTAATGGAACTATGACCCATGGTGGGGGAACAACACCACTGTGTGTTAATGGAACTATGACCCGTGGTGGGGGAACAACACCACTGTGTGTTAATGGAACTATGACCCATGGTGGGGGAACAACACCACTGTGTGTTAATGGAACTATGACCCGTGGTGGGGGAACAACACCACTGTGTGTTAACGGAACTATGACCCGTGGTGGGGGAACAACACCACTGTGTGTTAATGGAACTATGACCCGTGGTGGGGGAACAACACCACTGTGTGTTAATGGAACTATGACCCATGGTGGGGGAACAACACCACTGTGTGTTAATGGAACTATGACCCGTGGTGGGGGAACAACACCACTGTGTGTTAATGGAACTATGATCCGTGGTGGGGGAACAACACCACTGTGTGTTAATGGAACTATGACCCGTGGTGGGGGAACAACACCACTGTGTGTTAATGGGACTATGACCCTATGGTGGGGGAACAACACCACTGTCTGTTAACGGAACTATGACCCATGGTGGGGGAAAAACACCACTGTGTGTTAACGGAACTATGACCCACGGTGGGGGAACAACACCACTGTCTGTTAATGGAACTATGACCCATGGTGGGGGAACAACACCACTGTGTGTTAATGGAACTATGACCCGTGGTGGGGGAACAACACCACTGTGTGTTAATGGAACTATGACCCGTGGTGGGGGAACAACACCACTGTGTGTTAATGGAACTATGACCCGTGGTGGGGGAACAACACCACTGTGTGTTAATGGAACTATGACCCGTGGTGGGGGAACAACAATAAGAGGAGTGCCACAATGAACTATTCACACACTGATAAGCACGTACACACACACACACAGGGCCAGTCCGTTCTGACGTTCTGACGCCATAGGCAAAACCAAAAAATACAATAGTCCCAGTAAGCAAAATGAAGTTGAAAAGACGTCTAAAATACATATTTTTCAGGACGTTGAAAAGGCATATTTTCCGGACGTTAAAAAATACGTATATTCCGGATGTTGAAATCAGGTTCATTTTCGGTTCTGAATGAAAGGTGAAAATAAGTAATTTATAGATGTCCATGTTTGGGCAAAATATACACAGTCAGTGTTAATGTGGTGCTGTGCTGCTGAAGGACAGTCAGTCAGTCAGTGTTAATATAGAGCTGTGCTGCTGAAGGACAGTCAGTCAGTCAGTGTTTATATAGAGCTGTGCTGCTGAAGGACAGTCAGTCAGTCAGTCAGTCAGTGTGTATATAGAGCTGTGGTGCTGAAGGACAGTCAGTCAGTCAGTCAGTGTTAATATAGAGCTGTGCTGCTGAAGGACAGTCAGTCAGTCAGTGTTTATATAGAGCTGTGGTGCTGAAGGACAGTCAGTCAGTCAGTCAGTGTTAATATAGAGCTGTGGTGCTGAAGGACAGTCAGTCAGTCAGTCAGTCAGTGTTTATATAGAGCTGTGCTGCTGAAGGACAGTCAGTCAGTCAGTCAGTGTTAATATAGAGCTGTGCTGCTGAAGGACAGTCTGTCAGTCAGTGTTTATATAGAGCTGTGGTGCTGAAGGACAGTCAGTCAGTCAGTCAGTGTTTATATAGAGCTGTGCTGCTGAAGGACAGTCAGTCAGTCAGTGTTTATATAGAGCTGTGCTGCTGAAGGACAGTCAGTCAGTCAGTCAGTGTTTATATAGAGCTGTGCTGCTGAAGGACAGTCAGTCAGTCAGTGTTTATATAGAGCTGTGCTGCTGAAGGACAGTCAGTCAGTGTTTATATAGAGCTGTGCTGCTGAAGGACAGTCAGTCAGTCAGTCAGTATTAATATAGAGATATGCTGCTGAAGGACAGTCAGTCAGTCAGTGTTTATATAGAGCTGTCCTTCAGCAGCACAGCTCTATATTAACACTGACTGACTGACTGACTGTCCTTCAGCAGCACAGCTCTATATAAACACTGACTGACTGACTGTCCTTCAGCAGCATATCTCTATATTAATACTGACTGACTGACTGACTGTCCTTCAGAAGCACAGCTCTATATAAACACTGACTGACTGACTGACTGTCCTTCAGCAGCACAGCTCTATATAAACACTGACTGACTGTCCTTCAGCAGCACAGCTCTATATAAACACTGACTGACTGACTGTCCTTCAGCAGCACAGCTCTATATAAACACTGACTGACTGACTGTCCTTCAGCAGCACAGCTCTCATATAAACACTGACTGACTGACTGTCCTTCAGCAGCACAGCTCTATATTAATACTGACTGACTGACTGACTGTCCTTCAGCAGCACAGCTCTATATAAACACTGACTGACTGACTGACTGTCCTTCAGCAGCACAGCTCTATATAAACACTGACTGACTGACTGTCCTTCAGCATCACAGCTCTATATAAACACTGAAGGACAGTCAGTCAGTCAGTGTTTATATAGAGCTCTGCTGCTGAAGGACAGTCAGTCAGTCAGTCAGTATTAATATAGAGCTGTGCTGCTGAAGGACAGTCAGTCAGTCAGTCAGTGTTTATATAGAGTTGTGCTGCGGAAGGACAGTCAGTCAGTCAGTGTTTATATAGAGCTGTGCTGCTGAAGGACAGTCAGTCAGTGTTTATATAGAGCTGTGATGCTGAAGGACAGTCAGTCAGTCAGTGTTTATATAGAGCTGTGCTGCTGAAGGACAGTCAGTCAGACAGTCAGTGTTTATATAGAGCTGTGCTGCTGAAGGACAGTCAGTCAGTCAGTGTTTATATAGAGCTGTGCTGCTGAAGGACAGTCAGTCAGTCAGTCAGTGTTAATATAGAGCTGTGCTGCTGAAGGACAGTCAGTCAGTCAGTGTTTATATAGAGCTGTGCTGCTGAAGGACAGTCAGTCAGTCAGTCAGTATTAATATAGAGCTGTGCTGCTGAAGGACAGTCAGTCAGTCAGTCAGTGTTTATATAGAGTTTTGCTGCTGAAGGACAGTCAGTCAGTCAGTGGTTATATAGAGCTGTGCTGCTGAAGGACAGTCAGTCAGTCAGTGTTTATATAGAGCTGTGCTGCTGAAGGACAGTCAGTCAGTCAGTCAGTGTTTATATAGAGTTGTGCTGCTGAAGGACAGTCAGTCAGTCAGTGTTTATATAGAGCTGTGCTGCTGAAGGACAGTCAGTCAGTGTTTATATAGAGCTGTGCTGCTGAAGGACAGTCAGTCAGTCAGTCAGTCAGTGTTTATATAGAGCTGTGCTGCTGAAGGACAGTCAGTCAGTCAGTATTAATATAGAGATATGCTGCTGAAGGACAGTCAGTCAGTCAGTGTTTATATAGAGCTGTGCTGCTGAAGGACAGTCAGTCAGTCAGTCAGTCAGTGTTTATATAGAGCTGTGCTGCTGAAGGACAGTCAGTCAGTCAGTCAGTGTTTATATAGAGCTGTGCTGCTGAAGGACAGTCAGTCAGTCAGTGTTTATATAGAGCTGTGCTGCTGAAGGACAGTCAGTCAGTCAGTCAGTGTTAATATAGAGCTGTGCTGCTGAAGGACAGTCAGTCAGTCAGTCAGTGTTTATATAGAGTTGTGCTGCTGAAGGACAGTCAGTCAGTCAGTGTTTATATAGAGCTGTGCTGCTGAAGGACAGTCAGTCTGTGTTTATATAGAGCTGTGCTGCTGAAGGACAGTCAGTCAGTCAGTCAGTGTTTATATAGAGCTGTGCTGCTGAAGGACAGTCAGTCAGTCAGTCAGTATTAATATAGAGATGTGCTGCTTAGGACAGTCAGTCAGTCAGTGTTTATATAGAGCTGTGCTGCTGAAGGACAGTCAGTCAGTCAGTCAGTCAGTCAGTGTTTATATAGAGATGTGGTGCTGAATGACAGTCAGTCAGTCAGTGTTTATATAGAGTTTTGCTGCTGAAGGACAGTCAGTCAGTCAGTGTTTATATAGAGCTGTGCTGCTGAAGGACAGTCAGTCAGTCAGTGTTTATATAGAGCTGTGCTGCTGAAGGACAGTCAGTCAGTCAGTCAGTGTTAATATAGAGCTGTGCTGCTGAAGGACAGTCAGTCAGTCAGTGTTTATATAGAGCTGTGCTGCTGAAGGACAGTCAGTCAGTCAGTGTTTATATAGAGCTGTGCTGCTGAAGGACAGTCAGTCAGTCAGTCAGTGTTAATATAGAGCTGTGCTGCTGAAGGACAGTCAGTCAGTCAGTGTTTATATAGAGCTGTGCTGCTGAAGGACAGTCAGTCAGTCAGTCAGTGTTTATATAGAGCTGTGGTGCTGAAGGACAGTCAGTCAGTCAGTCAGTGTTTATATAGAGCTGTGCTGCTGAAGGACAGTCAGTCAGTCAGTCAGTGTTAATATAGAGCTGTGCTGCTGAAAGACAGTCAGTCAGTCAGTGTTTATATAGAGCTGTGGTGCTGAAGGACAGTCAGTCAGTCAGTCAGTGTTTATATAGAGCTGTGGTGCTGAAGGACAGTCAGTCAGTCAGTCAGTGTTTATATAGAGCTGTGGTGCTGAAGGACAGTCAGTCAGTCAGTGTTTATATAGAGCTGTGGTGCTGAAGGACAGTCAGTCAGTCAGTCAGTGTTTATATAGAGCTGTGGTGCTGAAGGACAGTCAGTCAGTCAGTGTTTATATAGAGCTGTGCTGCTGAAGGACAGTCAGTCAGTCAGTCAGTGTTTATATAGAGCTGTGCTGCTGAAGGACAGTCAGTCAGTCAGTCAGTGTTTATATAGAGCTGTGGTGCTGAAGGACAGTCAGTCAGTCAGTGTTTATATAGAGCTGTGCTGCTGAAGGACAGTCAGTCAGTCAGTGTTTATATAGAGCTGTGCTGCTGAAGGACAGTCAGTCAGTCAGTCAGTCAGTCAGTCAGTGTTTATATAGAGCTGTGCTGCTGAAGGACAGTCAGTCAGTCAGTCAGTGTTTATATAGAGCTGTGCTGCTGAAGGACAGTCAGTCAGTCAGTCAGTGTTTATATAGAGCTGTGGTGCTGAAGGACAGTCAGTCAGTCAGTCAGTGTTTATATAGAGCTGTGCTGCTGAAGGACAGACAGTCAGTCAGTCAGTGTTTATATAGAGCTGTGCTGCTGAAGGACAGTCAGTCAGTCAGTGTTTATATAGAGCTGTGCTGCTGAAGGACAGTCAGTCAGTCAGTGTTAATATAGAGCTGTGCTGCTGAAGGACAGTCAGTCAGTCAGTGTTAATATAGAGCTGTGCTGCTGAAGGACAGTCAGTCAGTCAGTCAGTGTTTATATAGAGCTGTGCTGCTGAAGGACAGTCAGTCAGTCAGTCAGTGTTTATATAGAGCTGTGCTGCTGAAGGACAGTCAGTCAGTCAGTCAGTGTTTATATAGAGCTGTGCTGCTGAAGGACAGTCAGTCAGTCAGTCAGTGTTTATATAGAGCTGTGCTGCTGAAGGACAGTCAGTCAGTCAGTGTTTATATAGAGCTGTGCTGCTGAAGGACAGTCAGTCAGTCAGTGTTTATATAGAGCTGTGCTGCTGAAGGACAGTCAGTCAGTCAGTGTTTATATAGAGCTGTGGTGCTGAAGGACAGTCAGTCAGTCAGTCAGTCAGTCAGTCAGTGTTTATATAGAGCTGTGCTGCTGAAGGACAGTCAGTCAGTCAGTGTTTATATAGAGCTGTGCTGCTGAAGGACAGTCAGTCAGTCAGTGTTTATATAGAGCTGTGCTGCTGAAGGACAGTCAGTCAGTCAGTGTTTATATAGAGCTGTGCTGCTGAAGGACAGTCAGTCAGTCAGTGTTTATATAGAGCTGTGCTGCTGAAGGACAGTCAGTCAGTCAGTCAGTGTTTATATAGAGCTGTCCTGCTGAAGGACAGTCAGTCAGTCAGTGTTTATATAGAGCTGTGCTGCTGAAGGACAGTCAGTCAGTCAGTGTTTATATAGAGCTGTCCTGCTGAAGGACAGTCAGTCAGTCAGTGTTTATATAGAGCTGTGCTGCTGAAGGACAGTCAGTCAGTCAGTGTTTATATAGAGCTGTCCTGCTGAAGGACAGTCAGTCAGTCAGTGTTTATATAGAGCTGTCCTGCTGAAGGACAGTCAGTCAGTCAGTGTTTATATAGAGCTGTGCTGCTGAAAGAACCTATATGTGCCCTCATCTAGGAAGTGGCATTATTGCAGCTCTATAACATGCAAATTGTGTTTTTTCCCCTCTTTCGCTCTCTCTCTCTCTCTCTCTCCTCTCTCTCTGTCTCTCTCTCTCTCTCTCTCTCTCTCTCTCTCTCTCTCTCTGTCTCTCTCTCTCTCTCTCTCTCGCTGTCTCTCGCTGTCTCTCGCTCTCTCTCCTGGGCCCGGCCAGGACAGACGTATTTTCAGTGATCTCACTTGAACTTCCGATGAGGACAACATGCTTTATGTTTCATGTTTAATTGGAATCCTCAATGAAATACAGGTAGATTCGATATAGGTACTATACTCACAAAATAAATTATTAAAATAAAAACTGGTTGTCTAATGAAGACATTCTAGGACAAGCTGTCTATAGAGTCCACTAAATAAAATCCTAGTCTGACAAGTTGTGACTTATTTTCCCTCCAAAGAAGTGTTCTGAAGTGACACAACCCTATGTCATGTCAGGTGAGCTAATGCCCCAAGTCACATGGCCATTGACAGGTCACGCTGCAACAAGATCTCAACGTTTTCTTCTCAATACGCATACTACCGTTCTCTCACACTCTCATGCTCCGAATGCATTCTCCGAGGACGTTCTCTTGAGGACGTTCTTGTGAGGACGAGAGTGTGGAGAACGCATAAAACATTACATTTGAGAAGCACTCCCCCTACCATTCACTGAACCTTCTTCCAGCCAGGACAATGGCAACAATAGAGACGAAACAAGATATACACAAAGCAATCGTTTTACTTCACAACTATTAGCTAGCTATATGTGAATCATAATTATACAGCTAACCAGATAGTTTAACAGGCAAAAAATGACCTAAAACTAATGCTATGCAAGGTAGATGTCAATTATTCGTGGGTAGCTAGCTAGCTAGCTAACAATTCTTCGTGGCTATCTGGCTAGTTAACAGTAGTAGCTAGCCAGTTGGCTCTATTGACTTACTATGGGCTTGCGATCTATGCACAGTGGGTATTGTAGGCAGGTGAACATGCCAAAATTAACACTGCATGTATTTATTACCGTATCAAGATAAAATTTTGTGGTCAGGCAACATATGAGATATGAATAGGCAACATTTCATTCAGAAGTCAAGAGTGTATTTTCTCTCTCTCGCTTCAGCTCAAATAATGATTGATTTCAATAAATGTTGCGTACGTTTTTACGTGATTGCGTCATATTTCTTTGCATACTTTCCGCTGGCGCTTGCATCGAAGCCTGCTTCAAAATATGTACAAACGGAGTACTCATTCGAGAAGCGCCCTCTGTGCTCCGTTTTACATACTTTGATTCGGACTCGTATTCCGACCCTCCCGTGCTCCAATTAGTGTGCTCAGAGCAAGGTAGTATCCATTTTGAGAAACACCTAACGTTACCCTTCTAAATTTGACGTATTATGGATGAAGGTCTATTTTCGATGCTTTAATTCTGCTTGGTTACAGGGATAAAACAGAAACAACTCAAAGGTTAACAGTTGTGGCATTAATTCCGAGTGGTTAAGGTTAGGGCTATGACTTGGAGAAGGCTTAAATCGAAATAATTTAAAACGACACGCTGTTACAATCAAGTATCATCAAGTCTTCTCACGGCTTGCTAGAGCATTGTGAACTGTAGTGGTGAAGTGGTCTGAGCAGCATGCTCCGGCTCTGAGCGTTAAGAGTTCGTGCCCAGTGCTGGGCAATCTTTTTTTTGTGTGAGAGCAGATGAAGGCATATATCAACGTTCTCAGGACCTTTTCAAACTCTGAAATCTAAGTCTATTTCTAGTGATCAGGCTGCAGACACACATGCACACACAGACACAAACACACACACACACACCTGTCCTCAAACTGTTACAAATAAGTTCCTCTGTCAATAAGCCACGCATAGGATAACAACACATCTCTAGTCTCAGAGTTGAACATCTCTCTCAACTGCTTCTCCTCCAAAATTGACACAAAGCTGAGACAAAAGACTATCTGTATTATCCTGGCTGACGCCACCCACGTGACCACACAAAACAGCGTTTCCTTTCCAGACACTGAAGTGGAGTATGGTATTAGCCAGACTATATCTGTACGCCTTGAGGTGCAGCTTTTAACTCTCACTCCTGCAGGATGAGATTGCCTCATAGCGTTGCATCATCCTCCGGCGTCCTGATAAAAATCTTCTTATCTCATATTACTTGGAAGAACACATTTCACTTTACAGTATCGATATAGCTGCTTCACTCAACTAACATAATAATGCACTGTTGGAGCAGTAGTACAATGCATTCATTCACTGTATTCTCCATAAACCTTCACACAGTCCAGGACCCTAATAGAACCATGCTATAAAAACTAAATGTCAATCATTGACAGTTCTTTCAGACATAATCATTTATCTAAACGTTTTCTCATACATTTCCATCAGAAAGTATTCATCCCCCACGTGTTGTTGTGTTACAGCCTGAATTCAAAATGAATTAATATATTTTCTACACACAATACCCCATAATGACAAAGTGAAAACATGTTTTTGAGATTTTTTTTGCATATTTCTTGAAAAATAAAAAACGGAAATATCACATTTACATAATACGTTTTAAATTCAGGCTGTAACACAACAAAATGTGGAGAAAAAAAAGTCAAGGGGCCGTGAATACTTTCCGAAGGCACTGTATGTCTCAGAACTTTCTCAGTAGCCTAGTCAACTTGAGATTTGTAGTGAAATGGATAAATGATTGCATGGCAGATTGACATTTTCAGAGTGGGAAGCAAGTGGATGATTAGCAGGCTATAGGACATTTGCATACTAGGAGCGATAACCGCGTGCATGCGGTATGCTACACGTCCCGTCCGGAGATCATTCGCGCGCTCAGCTCAGTTTAGCTCACTGATTTTTAATGGCATTGACTGACGTCACGAAACGCGGCACACTGGTGAGACTGTTTAAAGCTGTGAAGCATTTCAAGGATGGATCTCAGAGAATAGGAACCGAGGGTACACGCTGTCTGAACACTCCATGCGCCGGAGCCAGAAGGCTTGATACATCGACACATGCAGACAGCCGAAGACTGAGAGACTTGGGAAGGACTTACTGAAACCGCGGCGGCAAACCCTTAAAGAAGTTTTAATCAACTTTTTTCAGCACCTGTGATTTAGTTTTTCCCTCTAAAAAACGGTGGAGATGTTGCATCCCCGTAAAGTTTTAATCATCTTATTGCTGGTGGTCGCGGAATGCGGGGCGATATCGCAGATGGGAGCTCAGGTCGGTGACTGCCCGTCCCGCTGTCACTGCGAGGAGGACGGCATGCTTCAACGAGTCGACTGCTCGGATCTCGGGCTCACGGCAATTCCAGCCAACCTTAGCGTCTTTACTTCTTATCTGTAAGTCTCATTTCGGTTATTTTGTCCTTCGTGAGCTGTGAGAACGGGGCACCTGTGCACCTTGGCACCGTACGGGCTTCTAGCCTACTAACTAACCAACTAGGAAAGAGCGCTTGTTTTCGTGCGTCTCTCTCTCTCTCTCTCTCTCTCTCTGTACTACAGTAATGAAGGCTAGTCAACTTTGACAGATATGAAGCCAGCCTCATTTGGTCTCGGCTCGCAGAGAGAGTAACGTGCAAGCTGTTTTCCAAATGTTAACCTTCACGTGGTCTTGTCAGGCAAATAAACTCATGTTACTTTCGGAGCATTGTATGGATAGGATTTAGTTGCATATAGTCTACATTTTTATTTGCGTGTTTCAATTTACACCAGATGATTTTGTATACCATTTTAGATGGACAAATATTATTCAAAGAGTATGCTATAGCTGATCACTTCTTCCATGTTAATAGGTTACAGATGAATTTTAACTGAACTTATTACTCAGCAATGGCTCAGTCGGTTCAATCACGGTGCGACTCCAGAACTGTTTTATCAATTTCTACATGGGCCACATAGCCTACTGAGTAAATGCTTAAGTTAAGTTGGATAAAGTTTATGCTGAGAATTACCACGTTTTTTTTCTTGCTCTATTGCTACTATTACTACAGTAATTAAAAGCAGACTTAGGTTTTATGCAGACTTGTATTGTATTATGCATACTTTCAGGTCTTAAAATATTATAAGAAAATCTGAAATCCCAGGTGGAGTTTCTATCCCCTGTAACAGAAACGGATCTAAAAAAAAAACCCATTTAAAACTATTATTATTGTCAGCGGATTTCAGAAACACAACCCAAATGTCCGCCCCACGTTTAGGCTAGTGGCCCTGATGCTGACCCAGCTACTTAAAAATAGATTTAAAAACATACATTCCTGGTGGTGCTGGTTCTCTCTATATTCCCCTGTCATTTATGGCAATTCAACAGGACACATAGAGATTTCACAGCTCCCCAGGAATAGCAGGCTCACTGCATGGCATGGAGAGCTATACCTGGCTGCCAAGCTAGCACACCGTCCTGGCCAGACGAGGACCAGCTCTCAGTATGGACCAGCCTGCCTGGCCCTGCACCGCTGGCATCAGACAGGAACTAATATCTTGAGATGTTTCACAGACCTCAGAGGATGAAAGATGAAAGAGCTGGTCGGCAGCTCTCTCTTTCTTCCCCCCCTCACTCACTCACTCTCCTTCACCCCTTTCTTCTCCCCCCCCCCCTCTCTCTCTCTCTCTGTCTCACTTTCCCCTTTCTTTCTCTCTGTCCAGTGGAGAGGTGACAGGCTTGCTCCTGTGCTCTCTCTCTGTCTCTCTCTCTCTGTCTCTCTCTCTCTCTCACTCCCTTTGTGTCTCTCTCTGTCTCTCACTCCCTTTGTGTCTCTCTATCTGTCTCTCACTCCCTTTGTCTCTCTCTCTCTCTCTCTCTCTCTCTCTCTCTCTCTCTGTCTCTGTCTCTCTCTGTCAGTAACACCAGGAACAGTCCTGTCTGAGGTGCTGAGAGTTCTGTCATCAGATTTCTCCAGCACTTTGTCGCACTTGTGGCGGCTGGGCAGGGCAGCCAGAAGGGATCAGTTAGCTGTAGCAGAGCAGACCATTTTAAAAGTTTGAGTACGTGCATGCATGACATCTGTTGTTCACTCCTTCTATAGGGAAACGCTAAGCCTGCCATACAAGGCTAAACAAGGGTGATTTGTGGCAGTCCTTCTATAGGGAAACGTTAAGCCTGGCATACAAGGTTGATGTGGCAGTCCTTTACAACGCAAACTTTTCCATCCATCCTCTCTGCAGACTGAGCCCTATAAGCATTACACAGCTGGCAAATAACCCTCCAGTGGCGTGCACACACACACACACACACACACATTAAATATAGTAACTGAGCGTTGCTCGTAAAGCATCTGAACGTCGGCCACAAGTGTTTTAAACAGTCCCCTTTTTGTTTGGGGGAGATAATTTCAAAACAACACCTCATGGTGGGTACCTGGAAAAGTGACAAGTGGGAGGACATGGGAGATTTTTTTTTTTTGGGGGGGGGGGGGCGGTAGGAGCCGGGAGGTAACCGCTGTAAAAGTAAAAACGTTTTATTTTTTAATTTTTTTTACACATCTGAGTTTGAAGAGCAGAGGGGAAAAAGCAATGCAAGTCATAACGTATAAGGTCCATAAAGTGAAGTGCCTGGGGCAGGTGTAAGATTAAACACATAGAAAGTCTATTATAAGCATCACATTAAAGGTGTGATTGCCAAAGGGCGTCGTGGATACCGCAGATTCAGCTTAAGGTTTTGTAGTCGCGTACTTGAAGATTAAAGTGTTTCTCTCTCCCTCTCCTTCCAAATGAAGGCCCTGACCTCGATCATTGATACACTACGTCATTCTTCATGTAGGGATTTGTTTTCTTTTCCCCTGCAGTCGGCGTGTGTTTGTGTTGCAAGGCCATGCGAACTTACGGTTTAATGCTTATGCAGCTGTCAAACAGTTTACCACCGCTCTTTGAATGCAATACACGCAATGAGAACTGTCTCTCTGTCTCTCTGTCTCTGTCTCTGTCTGTGTGTGTGTAAACATTTTTCTGAGAGAGAAAGGGCTGCCAGCCGGGACATGAATTTATGTAAATTATCGAAAAGAGAGAGATGGGGTGTGGTGGAGTTGACGAAATTGCACCCTATTCTACATGGTGCTCTACGTCTAACCAGAGACACCCTATTCTACATGGTGCTCTACGTTTAACCAGAGACACGCTATTCTACATGGTGCTCTACGTCTAACCAGAGACACCCTATTCTACATGGTGCTCTACGTTTAACCAGAGACACCCTATTCTACATGGTGCTCTACGTCTAACCAGAGACACCCTATTCTACATGGTGCTCTACGTTTAACCAGAGACACCCTATTCTACATGGTGCTCTACATCTAACCAGAGACACCCTATTCTACATGGTGCTCTACGTTTAACCAGAGACACCCTATTCTACATGGTGCTCTACGTTTAACCAGAGACACCCTATTCTACACGGTGCTCTACGTCTAACCAGAGACACCCTATTCTACATGGTGCTCTACGTCTAACCAGAGACACCCTATTCTACATGGTGCTCTACGTCTAACCAGAGACACCCTATTCTACATGGTGCTCTACATTTAACCAGAGACACCCTATTCTACATGGTGCTCTACGTCTAACCAGAGACACCCTATTCTACATGGTGCTCTACGTCTAACCAGAGACACCCTATTCTACATGGTGCTCTACGTCTAACCAGAGACACCCTATTCTACATGGTGCTCTACGTCTAACCAGAGACACCCTATTCTACATGGTGCTCTACGTCTAACCAGAGACACCCTATTCTACATGGTGCTCTACGTCCAACCAGAGCTCTATGGGCCCTAGTCAGAAGTAGTGTACTATATAGGGAAAAGGGTGCAATTTGGGACGCATCCTATGTGTTGTGATGAGGGAGGTGAACTCACTAAGCTGCATCTCTAAACGACAGTTGAATCCTGCAGACGCTAATGTTGCCCTAAGACACACAGACACACACACACACACACACACACACACCGACAGACACACACACACACACACACACACCGACAGACACACACACACACACACAGACAGACACACACACACACACACACACACACAGACAGACACACACACACACACACAGACAGACACACACACACACACACACACACACCGACAGACACACACACACACACACACAGACAGACACACACACACACACACACACACACAGACAGACACACACACACACACACACAGACAGACACACACACACACCGACAGACACACACACACACACACAGACAGACACACACAGACACACACACACACACACACAGGCTAATGTTGCCCTGGGTAGATCCCTTCACTCAAAACCCGTCTGGTCTAATCGGTCCACTTGTCAAGGGAGTAATGTCTGTCTGACGTTCAGTCATCATAACGCCTGTTCTTCCATTAGTTTGATGAGCCCGCTAGGGAACACATCCAACACTAGCAAGCCCTAGGGCATCCTTCACATCATTCACATCAGGATTCACAGGGACAATACAGAGCCAGTGGAATCACTCATATCACTTTTCACATGAAGAGAGATAGATTAGACGTCCCAGACCCAAACAGATGAAGATGTTGTTGCACGGGAACAGTTAAAGCAGTGAGAAATGAGATTGATTTCTTGAACGCCACCGGTTCCCTTCTATCTCACGTAATTATTAGTAACTGTACTGTACTGTCCACATGTTAATGGTTTCACACCAAACACAGGAACTGTACTATACTGTCCACATGTTAATGGTTTCACACCAAACACAGGAACTGTACTGTCTACATGTTTATGGAATCAAACCAAACATGTGGACTAAGATCTCAATGCTGTGTCCAGACATCCTTAGCTATCCATGTCTCCACTGAACTGCACCACAATGCATACATAGGGGTGTGTCCCAAATGGCCCCCTATTCAACTATGGGCCCTGGTCAAAAGTAGTGGAATAGGGTGCCATTTGGAACGCAGGCTCAGTATTCCTTCCAGGTTCCACCATGAGATGCTCATCTAGCTGAACCGTCCAGAGACCTCTGTTGAAACTGGGAGCCTGAGCCTGTACAGATGAATTAACCTGGCTTACCCTACTAGCCCGCTACCACTACCCTCCCTCCAGTTAACCCCCACTAGCCCACTACCCTCCCTCCAGTTAACCCCCACTAGCCCACTACCCTCCCTCCAGTTAACCCCCACTAGCCCACTACCCTCCCTCCAGTTAACCCCCACTAGCCCACTACCCTCCCTCCAGTTAACCCCCACTAGCCCACTACCCTCCCTCCAGTTAACCCCCACTAGCCCACTACCCTCCCTCCAGTTAACCCCCACTAGCCCACTACCCTCCCTCCAGTTAACCCCCACACGCTGATCCTATTGAGAATATTTGCTTAATGGTTGCGGAGGGTTTTTGGCTGAACGGGGCACAAGGAGGTTTGGTTTACAGTGTTGGAACGCACGCACGCGCACACACACACACACACACACACACACACACACACACACACACACAGTGTTGGACCTCCGTCTCTCAGCAGGTTGGCTCTGAAGTTTGTTGGATTAATTAGTGCAGAGCAACACTCCTCTCCTTCCGCCGTCTTCTTGGCAACAGGACCTGGCATTACATAAAGAACCAACAGCCACAGCCACTGGGAGGGAGGGAGGGAGGGAGGGAGGGGAGGGGGAGGGAGAGAGAGAGAGGAGGAGGGGGAGGGAGGGAGAGGCGGGGGGGGTGGGAAGGGGGGGAGGGAGAGGCGGGGGGAGGGGGAGGGGGGGAGGGAGGGAGAGAGAGAGAGAGGAGGAGGGGGAGAGAGGGAGGGAGAGGCGGGGGGGGTGGGGAGGGAGAGGCGGGGGGGATGGGGAGGGAGGGAGGGAGGGAGGGAGAGGCGGGGGGGGATGGACGGAGAGGCGGGGGGGGGAGGGAGAGGCGGGGATGGGGAGAGAGGCGGGGATAGAGAGAGAGGGAAGGAGGTAGCGAGAGAGGGGGGAGATGGAGGGGACAGAGGTAGGGAGAGAGAGAGAGAAGGAGGGAACAAGAGAGGGAAGATATACAAGCAGTAGAAGATATACAAGTGGTTTGCCTCCCTCTGGCTTGAGAGCTCATTTCAATCATTTACATCAATACCTTCCTCTGTTATAGCTGGCATACTACCTCTGATCTCTCTCTCTCTCTATCCTCTCTCTACCTCCCTCTCTCTGATCTCTCTCTCTCTATATATCCTCTCTCTACCTCCCTTTCTCTGATCTCTCTCTCTCTCTCTATATATATATATCCTCTCTCTACCTACCTACCTCTCTCTCTCTCTATCCTCTCTCTACCTCCCTCTCTCTTTTCTCTCTCTCCTCCTGTGTGTAGTAGGAACTGTGATCAGCCAAGGTTTAAGAATAAATGTTTTTGTAAACTTGAAAAACCTTCCCTCTCTCTCCTTTCTCTCTTTTAAATAGCACAATAAAGCTGCTTTGACTTTCAAATCCTCAGATATGCCCAAGCTTTTTTTTTTACACCAGGATTTTCAAGGTCTTGATAATAAACTCATGGAGCTGGGAGTATAACGATGACACTGTGAGGTCTGTCTGTCTGTCTGTCTGTTGGCCTGCCTGTCTGTTGTCCTGTCTGTCTGTTGTCCTGTCTGTGTCTGTTTCCTGCCTGTCTGTCTGTTGTCCTGTCTGTCTGTTGGCCCGCCTGTCTGTTGGCCTGCCTGTCTGTTGTCCTGCCTGTCTGTTGGCCTGTCTGTTGTCCTGTCTGTGTCTGTTTCCTGCCTGTCTGTTGGTTGAATTTACACCTATCCACCTCATTTTCTAATGTTGCTATGGGCACAGCCAAACAACTGAATTGATGGATTTGACTTCCCTAAATTATTTGAAAGAGTCCATTTATAGAGTATATTCAATTGTGATAATAACATTAGCTAGACTTACTAGTAGGCTAGTTCTGTTGTGATAATAACGTTAGTTAGACTTACTAGTAGGCTAGTTCTGTTGTGATAATAACGTTAGTTAGACTTACTAGTAGGCTAGTTCTGTTGTGATAATAACGTTAGCTAGACTTACTAGTAGGCTAGTTCTGTTGTGATAATAACGTTAGCTAGACTTACTAGTAGGCTAGTTCTGTTGTGATAATAACGTTAGCTAGACTTACTAGTAGGCTAGTTCTGTTGTGATAATAACGTTAGCTAGACTTACTAGTAGGCTAGTTCTGTTGTGATAATAACGTTAGCTAGACTTACTAGTAGGCTAGTTCTGTTGTGATAATAACGTTAGCTAGACTTACTAGTAGGCTAGTTCTGTTGTGATAATAACGTTAGCTAGACTTACTAGTAGGCTAGTTCTGTTGTGATAATAACGTTAGCTAGGCTTACTAGTAGGCTAGTTCTGTTGTGATAATAACGTTAGCTAGACTTACTAGTAGGCTAGTTCTGTTGTGATAATAACGTTAGCTAGACTTACTAGTAGGCTAGTTCTGTTGTGATAATAACGTTAGCTAGGCTTACTAGTAGGCTAGTTCTGTTGTGATAATAACGTTAGCTAGACTTACTAGTAGGCTAGTTCTGTTGTGATAATAACGTTAGCCAGGCTTACTAGTAGGCTAGTTCTGTTGTGATAATAACGTTAGCTAGACTTACTAGTAGGCTAGTTCTGTTGTGATAATAACGTTAGCTAGACTTACTAGTAGGCTAGTTCTGTTGTGATAATAACGTTAGCTAGGCTTACTAGTAGGCTAGTTCTGTTGTGATAATAACATTAGCTAGGCTTACTAGTAGGCTAGTTCTGTTGTGATAATAACGTTAGCTAGACTTACTAGTAGGCTAGTTCTGTTGTGATAATAACGTTAGCTAGACTTACTAGTAGGCTAGTTCTGTTGTGATAATAACGTTAGCTAAGCTTACTAGTAGGCTAGTTCTGTTGTGATAATAACGTTAGCTAGGCTTACTAGTAGGCTAGTTCTGTTGTGATAATAACGTTAGCTAGACTTACTAGTAGGCTAGTTCTGTTGTGATAATAACGTTAGCTAGACTTACTAGTAGGCTAGTTCTGTTGTGATAATAACGTTAGCTAGACTTACTAGTAGGCTAGTTCTGTTGTGATAATAACGTTAGCTAGGCTTACTAGTAGGCTAGTTCTGTTGTGATAATAACGTTAGCTAGGCTTACTAGTAGGCTAGTTCTGTTGTGATAACGTTAGTTAGACTTACTAGTAGGCTAGTTCTGTTGTGTTAATAACTTTAGCTAAGCTTACTAGTAGGCTAGTTCTGTTGTGATAATAACGTTAGCTAGGCTTACTAGTAGGCTAGTTCTGTTGTGATAATAACGTTAGTTGTGTTGTGTCAGAGTTAAGGCCCGGGCCATCCACCAAGCCAATAACGATAACTATAAAACGTTGGTGGGCATCCACACTAGAGGGACGTTTATTATTCTACAGTCCTACACCTGTCAATCAACTGATCAACGCATCCTACTGCACACTGCCTATTAATAAGGTGGTAACACAAGACCATTTATGAGGTCTCTAACCCACAGATACTGGTTCAGACCATTCATGAGGTCTAACACACAGATACTGGTTCAGACCATTCATGAGGTCTCTAACCCACAGAGACTGGTTCAGACCATTCATGAGGTCTCTAACCCACAGATACTGGTTCAGACCATGAGGTCTCTAACCCACAGATACTGGTTCAGACCATTCATGAGGTCTCTAACCCACAGATACTGGTTCAGACCATTCACGAGGTCTCTAACCCACAGATACTGGTTCAGACCATTCATGAGGTCTCTAACCCACAGCTACTGGTTCAGACCATTCATGAGGTCTCTAACCCACAGATACTGGTTCAGACCATTCATGAGGTCTCTAACCCACAGATACTGGTTCAGACCATTCATGAGGTCTCTAACCCACAGATACTGGTTCAGACCATTCATGACGTCTCTAACCCACAGATACTGGTTCAGACCATTCATGAGGTCTCTAACCCACAGATACTGGTTCAGACCATTCATGACGTCTCTAACCCACAGATACTGGTTCAGACCATTCATGACGTCTCTAACCCACAGATACTGGTTCAGACCATTCATGAGGTCTCTAACCCACAGATACTGGTTCAGACCATTCATGAGGTCTCTAACCACAGATACTGGTTCAGACCATTCATGAGGTCTCTAACCCACAGATACTGGTTCAGACCATTCATGAGGTCTCTAACCCACAGATACTGGTTTAGACCATTCATGAGGTCTCTAACCCACAGATACTGGTTTAGACCATTCATGAGGTCTCTAACCCACAGATACTGGTTCAGACCATTCATGAGGTCTCTAACCCACAGATACTGGTTCAGACCATTCATGACGTCTCTAACCCACAGATACTGGTTCAGACCATTCATGAGGTCTCTAACCCACAGATACTGGTTCAGACCATTCATGAGGTCTCTAACCCACAGATACTGGTTCAGACAATTCATGAGGTCTCTAACCCACAGATACTGGTTCAGACCATTCATGAGGTCTCTAACCCACAGATACTGGTTCAGACCATTCATGAGGTCTCTAACCCACAGATACTGGTTCAGACCATTCATAAGGTCTCTAACCCACAGATACTGGTTCAGACCATTCATGAGGTCTAACCCACAGATACTGGTTTAGACCATTCATGAGGTCTCTAACCCACAGATACTGGTTTAGACCATTCATGAGGTCTCTAACCCACAGATACTGGTTCAGACAATTCAGTGCTTTCAGGGTGTGTTTATTGTCAGAGTGACAAATGCAAATAATACTTAAATGTATATGTAGGCTTAATGAAAAATAATAGAGCACCTCGTATTTAAATTGAGCAATTCAACAACAAACGCTGTTTAGCCTGCGCATCTTGTACAGCATGTCATTGCCTCGTTGCCCAAGTGGTTTGCAAGAGATTTCCCTTTTTCTAATGATTGTCAATTCTTATTCATCTCTGTCTGTCCTGTGTAACTTTTTGCAATGCATCAGTGCAACAATGTTATCATAACCGGCCACTTTCTCTCCTCAACTTTCCGCGACATGTTCTATGCTGTAGACCTGTTTTACATTCAGCAATTCGCAAGAGCAAGCTTGCTTCTCTCCCCTATTAGGCTTAGTATTTTTTTTTTTTTATATCATAAATAAATGTCGGATAGCTTTTGTAGCCTATAGCTTTTCCTGGGATTTCACGAGCAGATGAATGGCCTATAGCAGAGAGGCTTGCATGGCCTACAGCCTGTTGTGCACTGGAACAGCTGGAAGAGAGAGGCTAGTGATGTGTAGCCGAAGTAAGAAGCTACATATTAGCTAGATATTAGGCCATTCATTAGCGAAATAGTATGGCTCTAGACTAAATATTTACCTGTCAAAGTGCAAGAAAAATAAATTAACAGATGATGAAATGGCAGATCTGTAGTGCGTTCCTCCAGGCTGCGCTCTGTGGTCCCCGGGCACGCAAAGCTCCACTATTGATTAGGCATAGACTGACGTTTATAGACAACATTATTCTACACACAGTGCAATGAGGGAATGTATTATTGTTGTCAAGTGAATACGCAATTATTGTCCGCAGGCTGTAAACTGCAGTGATGCAGGCTAATTTGAATAACCGCACTCAGGTCCTGTTTTGTTTCAAGCCGAAATAACTGGCCTACAGCCTAGGCCTGATTTATGCAATTATTTTTGATCAGTTTGGATCTATTCTGGACAGTTTAGAAGGTCCAGAAAGGTACGTTAGCAAGACACTGATATGTTGTCAGGATGTAGCCTATTGGTGTTAAGATATGCATACTATAGGAAGATATGGGCTTCTCCTTTCAAACTCCCCGCCCGTTCTTAACGCTGTAGCCTATTTTAGATTCAGCAAGCAAGAGCAAGGGGCATTTCTCCACCAATAGGCTATTAGTAGGATAAAGAAAATCAGTCGAAAATAAGTGTCCAACAAGCTTTTGTAGTCTGGCTTTTCCTGGGACTTCACAAGATTTAAAGAGGAATAGCCGTAATTGCGCAACAGAACAACGAAGACAGACAGGTTTGAGATGTAGCCTATAGCCTAAGTCAGAAGCGTATGCATATTAGCCCATAATTCATAAGCTCAATGTTAGGCTTCGTACTGCAGTAAATGTATCCAGTCAATTTACACAGAAAAAAAGTTGATCAGATAACGATATCATAGGTAGCCTATAGCCTAAGTTAGAAGCGTATGCATATTAGCCCATAATTCATAAGCTCACTGTTAGGCTTCGTACTGCAGTAAATGTATCCAGTCAATTTACACAGAAAAAAAGTTGATCAGATAACGATATCATAGGGAGCCTAGCCCTACCTATGCACTCCCTCCCAGTCCCCGGGTACGCAGCTCGAAAAGCTAGCCTGTTTCGGGGTTTTTTAGGGACAAGAAATGTATCTTACCTATGCTACAACAACACAATGTGATGAAGAATGTTATTATTGTTTTCAAGTGAGTACACAACTCTAGTCTAGGCTGTAAAACTGCAGTGAATAGCTTTTGTCATTTGAATAGCCGCTCAAAAGCCTGGTGTTTTGAATTCCATATTAATTTAGAAATGATTGCAACTAGCCTGGCTGATTGGGCAACCATTTGGATCAGTTATGAGTTTTTTTTCTCTGCAGTTTAGCCTACAAGGTCCAGGCACATTACCAGGCCAGTAGTATGGTGTATTTATTCATGATGTATCAGCTAACAGAAACATGCTAATGCAGGGATTTCTAGTGGCGCACATATGATGATATGATAATGACTGTATGTGACAGAGTTCCTTTCAGTGTGGTATTATGTCCATGTTCTGATCTCTCTCCTCTTATATCCACCATGTCTCCTTGACTGCTGAGGAATGTTTTGACAAGTACCTCTACCACCTGTTGATTAATGGCTGAAGGAATGGTGTGTGTGTGTGATATACAGAACAGAACAGCAGCAAGCAGCATGCCTTGGGTTGCGTGACCTGTAAAATTTCCCATAGGGCTATTCTGCCTGTCACAGGAAGTGTAGGGCTCGGTGTGATCGTGGTCCAGATATAATCAGACTGAGTGGGTCACAGCAGTGTGTGTGTGTGTGTGTGTGTGTGTGTGTGTGTGTGTGTGTGTGTGTGTGTGTGTGTGTGTGTGTGTGTGTGTGTGTGTGTGTGTGTGTGTGTGTGTGTGTGTGTGTGTGTGGTGTGAGAGAGAGACCGACTGAGACCGACACCATGACCACCACAGCTATTCAATATCTGTTATAGTTAATTTCCTCACAAGACGGTGTCAGACAGTTAGTTGAATGTGGTTTGTACCACTCTCTCACAAGATGGTGTCAGACAGTTAGTTGAATGTGGTTTGTACCTCTATCTCACAAGATGGTGTCAGACAGTTAGTTGAATGTGGTTTGTACCTCTCTCACACAAGATGGTGTCAGACAGTTAGTTGAATGTGGTTGGTACCTCTCTCACAAGATGGTGTCAGACGGTTAGTTGAATGTGGTTTGTACCTCTCTCACAAGATGGTGTCAGACAGTTAGTTGAATGTGGTTTGTACCTCTCTCACACAAGATGGTGTCAGACAGTTAGCTGAATGTGGTTTGTACCTCTCTCACACAAGATGGTGTCAGACAGTTAGTTGAATGTGGTTTGTACCTCTCTCACAAGATGGTGTCAGACAGTTAGTTGAATGTGGTTGGTACCTCTCTCACAAGATGGTGTCAGACAGTTAGTTGAATGTGGTTGGTACCTCTCTCACAAGATGGTGTCAGACAGTTAGTTGAATGTGGTTTGTACCTCTCTCACAAGATGGTGTCAGACAGTAAGTTGAATGTGGTTTGTACCTCTCTCACAAGATGGTGTCAGACAGTTAGCTGAATGTGGTGTGTACCTCTCTCTCTCTCGTTCCCTGTCACCTATTGGTAGCCATAACCCAATGTGAAACCAACCAGTCAAACTGTGCTAACATCAGGATAGCTTTATTGTCCCCCACGTAGGTCTCATCTCTCTGCCCGTCCATCTTTACACTGTTTGAGCGAAGGATAATGATAATGACGCTGTTTTAAAGAGAGACCGTTAGTGAGATATATCTTCATCTAGATGTGTCAGAGACAGCTAGCGATGCCAGAGACAGCTAGCGATGCCAGAGACAGAGACAGCTAGCAATGCGAGAGACAGAGACAGAGACAGCTAGCGATGCGAGAGACAGAGACAGCTAGCGATGCGAGAGACAAGAGACAGCTAGCGATGCCAGAGACAAGAGACAGCTAGCGATGCCAGAGACAGCTAGCGATGCCAGAGACAGCTAGCGATGTCAGAGACAGAGACAGCTAGCGATGTCAGAGACAGAGACAGCTAGCGATGCCAGAGACAGAGACAGCTAGCGATGCGAGAGACAGAGACAGCTAGCGATGCCAGAGACAAGAGACAGCTAGCGATGACAGAGACAGCTAGCGATGTCAGAGGGTTTTAGCTAGCTCCTTGTCTTTAGTACAATTCCAGGGCTGAGGAGCTAGCGCTGTGCGTCCCAAATGGCACCCTATTCCCTACTGTACGTAGTGCACTACCTTTGACCAAGACCCATAGGGGACTGGTAAAAACTAGTGCACTATAAAGGGAATAGGGTGCCATTTGGGATGCAGACTCTGTCTATTTTTGTATTGTCATGGCTGGAACTACTTCTTTGGGACGAGGCCGTGGGAAATACCAACACGTTTGCCACAGGCCTTGTTCCCTCCCTGTAAGAGAGACAGAGAGGGTTGAAATGAATTAAAAAGTGTGGTGATGGTTCTTTCAGAGTCGCCTTGAATCAGCCCGTCGCCTGCCTAATTCACTTTGATGTGGAACATAAACTAATTTTACTACGGCCAAGGCTACTGTAATTAGCACCCACAGCCTTTCGTGTTGGTCGAAAGGGAGAGAGAAAGAGAGTGGGAGGAGAGAGAGAGAGGGGGCGAGAGAGAGAGAGAGAGAGGGAGAAAGAGAGAGACAGAGAGAATTGTGAAAAGAGAGATGTTTCAGCGCCTTACTGTCCAATGCCCAAATTAAGTGATTCTTCAGGCGCCAGATTCGTAGAAAGGCTTGGTTTATCTGTTCTCTCCTTAATGTGTTATGAAAATAAAAAATAATGAATTGTGACAACAGGGCCCCAGTTCACACCAGGTGGTGCAGTGTTCTCCCTGTTTACATTAGAGACACAATGCACAGTGTTTGGATAAGCATAAATTACTGAGGTGCTATGCCAGGCCGTGTGTGTGGTTTCCAGTGCCACGAGGATTCACAGGCATGAATGAGTCCCCGCTGGTATCTGTCAAATCAAGATGGCACCGTGATTCCCATTCAATGTGGGTTTTTTTTTTTTGTGTACATTATATATTTTTTCTTTTAGGGGGTAGATCAGCTTTAATATTGCAGATAGATTGTAACTTCCATCAATGTAATTGTCTGCATCACTTCCAATCCCCCATATGTTTTTTTTCTTCTCATATATATATATATATATATATATATATATATATATATATATATATCCTTAAAAAATATATATTTCCCTTTATTACTTTCCAACCCCACCACCCCTTCCCTAATTGGAGTAAACTAGTGAACAACAATACTTAGGCCTCTACTTCCAGCTTATACATACTATATACATTTTATGGACACAGTCAATTTTACAATAATTCTATTTTGTTAGTTTTTACTCCTGAACTTCCTCAACCTCTCAGATCATTTTCATGATGTCCATCCGGTTTGCTTCTATATGCCATGTCTTTCTAACTGTGCTCTTTCACAAAAGCTCTCAACCTATAACCTATATACCTGTTATGGACACAGTATGCTTACATTATTAGTTATCTTGTTATGTTTATTGTGTTCGCTCACACAATACTTTTTTGTTCTGATGTTAGAATAATGATTGTTAATTTGTCCAAGATTGAGCGGTAGCATACTGATTGAAACGTACAGAACAGAGACAGTTGATGGCTTGGTTTGTTAGAGCCATTAGTGGGTCACTTCTCTATTTTACTGTATGCAAGTTGTACAAAACATAACAAGGCCAGTGTCAGGGTAAATTAAATAAAGAGAATCATTGTAGGCCTGGTACATCCTGACTGACATGCCACACTATAGACAGATTTCCCTGAAGTCCTGTTTAGCAGACCAGAGGACACACAGGCATCAGAGAGAGTATAAAGAAGTCTCCTTTCAGATAGACTTACTCAGACCAACCTCTCTCTCTCTCTCTCTCTCTCTCTCTCTCTCTCTCACTCTCTCTCTCTCTCTCTCTCTCTCTCTCTCTCTCTCTCTCTCTCTCTCTCTCTCTCTCTCTCTCTCTCCCCCTCTCTACCTCTCTCTCTCTCTCTCTCTCTCTCTCTCTCTCTCTCTCTCTCTCTCTCTCTCTCTCTCTTTCTTTCTTTCTTTCTTTCTTTCTTTCTTTCTTTCTTTCTCTCTTTCTCTCTCGCTCTCTCTCTCTCTCCCCTAACCCAGGGAGTGAGGCAGGCAGCTTGTCAACAGCATGTTCTAAGACCACACATGGTTTATTTAGACCCAGGCTGTATTAGACAGGGAGTTGTGGTAACCGTAAGCCAGGGTTTTTACGGCTAAAAACACAAACCGATACACCTACAAAAGGGCCTTGGGAATGCGAGTGGGAGTCCAGCTGGCTCTGTGGACTGGAAGAGGCCTCTGCCCACCAGTACCACCACACCTAGTGGCTTTTCCTTCCTCTCTGCCTCCATTGGCTGTCATCGCCTGTGGTTATTAGCCCTGAATGCGCTCATTTAGAGACGCTGGCAAACACCGAAACCTGGGGCTGATTTTTTGTAAACGTTGCTTGGTTGGATGGTTCCCCCCTCTCCTCAGTCTTCTTCCCCTGAATCAGACAGCGGCGGGCGGTCTTCATTCGGGGAAGAAGGGTTGCCTGTTTGTTGTTCTAATGCGTACCGTAATTCCACTGAGGCGTTGCTCAGATAATGAATAATCAACCGTCAGGAGGTCTGGCGAAAGCTAATTTGCAGAATTAGCCTGTGGGTTTTTGCCAGCTATCCCTCCCCTCCTCCTCTCTCAGAACATTCCTTCTGACTGAATGAGAACCAGTTCCTGGACGAGCACCAAATGAGCCGTTCTTCTTCTCTGCTCTTTGAAAGACCAAATCAGTGCTGAGCTACTTCTCTTCTTCTAAACCTGGTCTGAGGGAGTTTCTCATGACTTCATATCTCAGAAGAAGAAGAAGTCCCTCTTTCCTACTCTCTCTCTCTCTCTCTGTCCTCTCTATCTCTCTCTCTCTCTCTCTCTCTCTCTCTCTCTCTCTGTCCTCTCTCTCTCTCTCTCTCTCTCACTCTCTGTCCTCTCTCTCTCTCTCTGTGTCCTCTCTCTCTGTCCTCTCTCTCTCTCTGTCCTCTCTGTCCTCTCTCTCTCTCCTCTCTCTCTCTCTCTGTCCCTCCCCATCTCTCTCTCTCTTTTTTAATCCATTCCGCTCTTCCTGAATGCTTCCATGGTCCTGTGCAATGCTTATAAAGAGAAAGCTTTTTCTCCCCTGAGAGGTTAGTGGGGCTAACAGAAGATGTGAGGCATTTGAGTGTGAAGAGGGAACAGATGTTGAAGGATAGAGAGAGAGAAGAATAGAGAGAGGTAAAACAGACAGAGGAGAGGAAGAAAGATCAACAGCAGGTTCTCTGCCCTATCTTTTTGATCTGCGGGTGGACTAGCTCATCAAATGTCCTCAATTCAATCCAGATTAGAAGGTGCTTTCAAATGTTCTGACCCACCCCAGACGGACGTAGTGTACAAGTGTACTCTGTGATTGTGTGTGTGTGTGTGTCTGTGCATCTGTGTGTGTCTTTGTGTGTGTGTGTGCACATGTGTGTGCGCCTCCATATATAATATAAAATGAGTCCATCTCATTATTTTTGTCTCATTTCATCAGTTTACTGTGGGTTGTACTGTGGCTCATACTAGATTATTTCCCTCAGTAAAACTAATTGTAAAACAGAATCCTGTGAAGCTGGAAGAGACCGTCGTTCTAAAGCAAACTGTTAAAACAGATCATTGGATTCTAGAATCTTGTTGTTGGATGAGTTGCTCATTTCATTTCATCATGGCTCCCTGCTCAAACCGCTCTCATGACATCAATAGCACGCCTGATTGAATACCCCGGCCAGACCAACAGTGTACCGATGCCATTTTTATAATGAAGCTGACTTTATAATACACTCATTTGCCAGTAGGTACACCCACCTAGTGCCGGGTCGGACCACCCCTTGCCTCCAGAGAAGCCTGAGTTCCTCAGGGCATGGAAACATTGCTCAATTGGTATCAAGGGACTTAATGTGTGCCAGGAAAATATTCCCAACACCATTACACCACCACCAGCCTGTACCGTTGACACCAGGCAGAATGGGTCCATGGACTTATGATGCTTACTCCAAATCCTGACTCTGCCATCAGCATGACCCAACAGGAACTGGGAATCGTCGGTCCAGGCGATGTTTTTCCACTCCTCAATTGTCCAGTGTTGGTGATGGCGTGCCCACTGGAGCCGCTTCTTCTTGTTTTTAGCTGATAGGAGTGGAACCCGGTGTGGTCGTCTGCTGCAATAGCCCATCCGTGACAAGGACCGACGAGTTGTGCGTTCCGAGATGCCGTTCTGCACACCACTGTTGCACTGCACCGTTGTTTTCCTGTTTGTGGCCCACCTGTTAGCTTGCACCATTCTTGCCATTCTCCTTTGAACTCTGTCATCAACGAGATGTTTTCGACCACAGGACTGCCGCTGACTGGATGATTTTTTTTGTTTGTCGCACCATTCTTGATAAACCCTAGACACTGTCGTGTGTGAAAAGCCCAGGAGGGCGGACATTTCTGAATTACTGGAACCAGTCCGCCTGGCACCGACGATCATACCACGCTCAATGTCGCTCAGGTCACTCGTTTTGCCCATTCTAACGTTCAATCGAACAGTAACTGAATGCCTCGATGCCTGTCTGCCTGCTTTATATAGCAAGCCACGGCCACGTGACTCACTGTCTGTTAGGAGCGATCCATTTTCGTGAACGGGGTGGTCTGAGACTTCGTCCCAAATAGCGCCATATGGGCCCTGGTCAACAGCAGTGCACTATGTAGGGAATAGGGTGCCATTTGGGAGACACTCGTGACATATCACAATGATCTAAACTAGTGCATGCTGTATGTTGTCTCCATGAATAGAAGAAACCTTTTCAACCATATCTCTGACACACGATGTGCCCCCAGACAACAAGCTGGCCTCCCTCTAATGTGATTCACTTATAAAAGCCACAGACTCTTATCAAGGTCCCGTGTAGCTCAGTTGGTAGAGCATGGCGTTTGCAATGCCAGGGTTGTGGGTTCAATTCCCTTGGGGGGGCCAGTATGAAAAAAATTATAATAATTATGCACTCACTAACTGTAAGTCGCTCTGGATAAGAGCGTCTGCTAAATGACTAAACATTATTATTATATATTTTTTTTAATCAAGATTATTACTGTTCTCCTATTTCACTCCAAGTGGCAAAACAACATGTTGGGTTTTTAATCAACACATTCTCTCTGTACCAAACCTTGAGTTATTAGATGCATTTTATGATGAATGTTGCACCCTACCAACCCCCTCACCCCCCCATTCCCACACTTGTTATAGTACAGTAAGTGTTTAATTATGAGAGCGGTTCAACCAAGGACTAAGCCAGTTTTCCGTCTGTGTGTTGTGTTTCACACCAGTAAGACACTTAGGACTCAAGTCAAATGATTTGCCAAGGCTTAACTTCAACTTCTGGGTTTACTTCTATTTGTTACCATGGGAAGAGATCATGGAAGACTAAAGCCTACTGTTCACGCTAAAGGGATACCGTATGGGTGTATGATTTCCTAGGCTGTAACCTATATACTCCCACCGTAAGCAAATATATAGACAAATATATAGCCAGGGTTAACTTGGGAGAGCTAGTTAAAAATCTACCACACAAGCTGCAAGAAATAAGCTGCTACATATTGTTGAAGTTTTGAAGCTCTGTTGTTGAACTCTGTTGTTGGCATTCCAGCATGAACTATCCCTACAGTAGACCTACACTACACTAGACCTACATGGATTGGTTGCATCCCATGCACTTTGGCTATTGGGATGAGTTCTCTCTTTCAGTGTCAGTCAAGGGAGACTGGCAAGCAGGCAGATAGACAGGCAGGCAGGCAGACAGGCAGACAGGCAGGCAGGCAGGCAGGCAGGCAGGCAGGCAGATAGGCAGGCAGGCAGGCAGGCAGGCAGATAGACAGGCAGACAGGCAGGCAGATAGGCAGATAGACAGGCAGGCAGGCAGATAGGCAGGCAGGCAGATAGACAGGCAGATAGGTAGGCAGGCAGGCAGATAGGCAGGCAGGCAGGCAGATAGACAGGCAGGCAGGCAGCTTGTATTTAAGTAGCAGCCTCCTCTCTGGACTGCATGGCAGAGGGAGTTGAGTGAGTGATACATATGCCTTTGTTTGTCAGTGTTGGCATCTCAGGCACCCAGTCCCTACCCTCAGATCTACTGCCAGGGACCCTTAATTGGCACAGAAGTAGGAGAGAAGAGGAGGAGGAGGAGGAGGAGAGGAGGAGGGGTACCCTTTGTATTCTCCCCCCTTCCTTTCTTCACCCTTTTTATGCTGTTCAAAGTAATTGTGAGGAAGTCAATGTAAAAGCACCTCCCTTAAAGGATCTCTCTCTCTCTCTCTCTCTCTCTCTCTCTCTCTCTCTCTCTCTCTCTCTCTGGCTAGGGAATGTCTTGGCATGACAGATGGACGGGGTTCAGCTTCAGCAGCTGCATCCCAAATGGCACCCTATTCCCTATATAGTGCACTACTTTTGACCAGAGCCCTATTGGACCTTGGTCAAAAGAAGTTCACTATAAAGAGAGTATGGTTCCATTTGGGTCTCAGCCAGAGTCTCTCTGCAGAATGTCTCCGAGCTCAGAGCCTTTGTGGCAACTTGTCTTGTTTGGCGCATTGAAATAACAGAGCGCTGATCGGTGCTGGAGAAATCACTGTGTACACAAGGTGCATGCTAAGGTGCTCCTCCCTGAATGAAGCTTTAAAACCTATTATCCATAGTCTGAAGGAAAGGAGAGGTGGGGGAGGAGAGGGTAAGACATCCATCAGTGGTCATTTATACTGGTAATGAGCTACATTGAGGACCAAGGCCTCAAAGCGCCTCAAAGCGGGGGTTCTTCTGAAGTAGTTTTTTTTTAAAGTTCTTTTTCCACAGGTGCTTGACGAATGTCATTTAATTATTCAAATGCCTCTGTCTTTGAAAGGGAGTTTTGTAGCAGGGAATCTCTATAGTGGCCCCTTGTGTTTTTCATCTGTCACCTCTCTTTCTCTCTCCTCTCCTCCTCCTAGTTGTTCTGCGCTCCCTCCAGAGAGGGGAGTGGGAAGAAGCGTGTGTCTGTAGAAAAGAACCCTGGCTGGGCCCCCCCCTTTTTTTTCTTTTTGTTGACGACGGCTGAATGCAACAGAATCTCCTCATCAGATTTAGTTCCACAACTGTTTCAAGAATTACTCAGGCATGCCCTGGAATGGCTCATCCGCAAATACTAACAAATGTATTTTTCCAGATAGAGAACGGGGGGAACGCTTAACGTGCATGCAGCATGAGTTTTCAATATCAGCTGTCATTTCCAATTCAGCGAATTGATGTTTTAGGATGGTTTCTTGTCATCATCAAACTACCGGTACTTTAAGCGAAGTGCCTCAGTGAGAAATATAAGGGTTTGCATGGTGAAGGAAAACAGACCGAAGTTTAATTACGAAATTCCATAAGGAAGTGATAATTAAAACGTGTTTTTACAGCTGCCGCAAAATTGTCAGCAGCTTTCTTCAGGTTGGAGAGAAAGCAAATACGTATGAGGAGTGAGGGAGGAGGGAGGTGGAGAGGAGGTGGAGAGGAGGTGGAGAGGAGAGGAGGTGTAGAGGGGAGGAGAGGAGGTGGAGAGGAGAGGAGGGGAGAGGAGGTGTAGGGGAGAGGTAGAGGGGCGGCTGCGTTCTCAGTTAATCAGTAGACTGACCCCGTTGCTCTCAGGGAGAGAGAGAGAGAGAGAGAGGAGCTACTCCAAAAAATCTGCGGGCCTCATTCATTAAGGGCACTTCAGGTATCAGCCACTTAGGTGATGGACGCTTGACAGCCCTTGAATGGGGCCCCTGGGCCGGGGTCTCTGCAGAAGCCTCTGACGACATGCTCTCGGTGAACCGCGCTGGAGCTGCTGACGACATGCTCTCAGTGAACCCTGCTGAAGCCAAGTGTCCCGCCACCCTCTCCAAACGTCCTGAGAGAGGCACAGGTAAATGGAACAGCACAGGGATTGGCTGACAGCACACAGGGGTCAACAGGCTACAGAAACAATGGCCTGCGTCCCAAATAACACCCTATTCCCTTTATAGTGCACTACTTTAGACCAGAGCCCTATGGGGAACCCTATTGACCCAGGTCAAAAGCAGTGCGCTATAAAGGAAATCAGTTGCCATTTGGGACAAATTCTCAGATGTTTTGCTGAATAGATGCTATATTCTAAAGGAAATGGGGTGCCATTTGGCATTGATTAAGCATGGTGTATGGTATGGTGCTGTATGTCGATCTGGGTTCCACTTGTTATGCTTTCTGAAAACTTTGGCAGGAGAGGGGGGGGAGCGCTAAAACTGTTTGTCCGGTATTTCTCTCTCACTCTGTTCGCGCGACCTCGTGGAGACAACCATGTTTTTGTGTTTGTGAACATATTGTGTGGCCCCATGATGTCATGGCTTCCTCTACACACACACCGGCCCCTATTTCCCCTGTATAGTATAATACACTGTGGTTTAAACAGGGGACATTCAACCAGGAGTCTGATAACCATGGCTCTGTTTACACAGCCAGATACATGTTCATGATGTCGCTAGATTGTCACTAGATATTTTATCGCTAACTCTAGATGAGACGTAGTTTCTTTATTTGCACCCCCACTGCCACTGGGTGCATTGTTCTCTATCCCCATGTGATAGAATCACATTCCACACAAATGATGGCCTGGTGTAAAGATGTTGAAAGCACCACCTGCATATGACCAAACATTAGAGACAAGCCCAGTGGGAAAATGAAGAAAGAGGATAAAGGGAAATCATTTTCTACAGGACTGTGGTCGTGGATCCTCCATGTTTTTTCTACAGGACTGTGGTCGTGGATCCTCCATGTTTCCTCCATATACAATCCCCTTACCTCCCTGAGTGTCGCCCACAAGATGACGCAAGTCTTCTTTCTTTCTCGCCTTAATCATAATATTCCATTCAAGACCGTCTTATCTTAGGAACACATCAAATCAAAACATGGACATTGATTTTTCTTCTTCTTTGCTCCTATTAAGAATGTGGTGCCTTGGTTTAAAAATAGAAGTATAGTTGGAACAGGCAGGAGAGAGGGAACCAAAGCAACACATTTGTAAGAGAAGAGGCTTTATGTTAATGCTTAACGTTGGTACTGAGAGATAACGTTCCCCCCGGGGGGCTTTCAGATGCTGCAGATTTTGTCAGTGTTCTGCTCAAAGTAAAGACAGATGGACACGGGGGCAATTTTGATCTATGATTAACTTTTGTTATTTTACTCTGGAGGCGTCCAGAGTCACATTACATCAAAGACTGATCGGCAACACTTAAGAAAAGACAAGAATGCGCCATTGATCAAGGTCTGTCAAGTCTTCCACACGCAGCCTTGGCCTGCACCATCATCAACTTGTTTTGCTATTCATTCACTCTCCTGTAAAGCTGTAGGTACAAAAGCAGCGGCAGATATTTAGTAAGTTACGTCGTCCCCAGAGACTTGGCAGCCAAGGAGGGTTATCGTCGTAAAATATACTCTTAATCACCTTAGGCTTCCTGGTCCTTCCTAACAAAGGCAGACGAAAACAGACACATAAAAAGGTGCCTGCCTGTGAAGAATAAAGATGGTAATTATCCACAAGAGAAAATCAGTTCAGGATAATTACCCTGGCTGACTGACTGGCTGGCTGACTGGGTGACTGGCTGATGGCGGACTGGCAGACTGGCTGACTGGCTGGCTGGCTGGCTGGCTGGCTGGCTGGCTGGCTGGCTGACTGGCTGGCTGGCTGGCTGGCTGGCTGACTGGCTGGTTGACTGGCTGACTGGCTGACTGGCTGGCTGACTGACTGGCTGGCTGGCTGGCTGACTGACTAACTGGCTGGCTGAATGGCTGGTGGTTGGTTTGGTTGCGGGTTAAAGGAACAACACAATGTTATCAGTGTTATGAAATGCCGAGCGGCTCCCAGTGCCGCCGTTCCCACCCACCTATGTCAACATAGCAGTAGACTTCACAGACGACGCTCTGCCACCGCTGGGCTTCCTGCAGCTATCGGAGCAGAACACCGGTGTTGTTCATTAACACCTGATCAGTAACTGCACCTTTTATTTGATAAACCATTCTGTGCTGGTATGGATTGTTCTAGTGGTTTGATGTTTTTGGCCTTGGGCTGGGCTCATATTGTGTGGAATACATGTTCTACCTGTATTCTGGTGTCTGTTATCCTTTCCTGAAACAAACACCGTTAGTTAGATTTCAGTAAGAAATGGTTAACCAAAGAGAGGTTTAGGTTTAGGGGGTCAGGCCATATACTGCAGTATCATGAAGAAGCACTAACCACCTAGCCTAACTAGAAGAGGATCAACAACCGGTCTGTCTCTTCACTGGTCTGTACAGCTGGCTGTGTGCTACAGGATGCGTCAATACTAACAGATCTCTGTTAGCTGGCTGTGTGCTACAGGATGTGTCAATACTAACAGATCTCTGTTAGCTGGCTGTGTGCTACAGGATGTGTCAATACTAACAGATCTCTGTTAGCCGGCTGTGTGCTACAGGATGTGTCAATACTAACAGATCTCTGTTAGCCGGCTGTGTGCTACAGGATGTGTCAATACTAACAGATCTCTGTTAGCTGGCTGTGTGCTACAGGATGTGTCAATACTAACAGATCTCTGTTAGCTGGCTGTGTGCTACAGGATGCGTCAATACTAACAGATCTCTGTTAGCTGGCTGTGTGCTACAGGATGTGTCAATACTAACAGATCTCTGTTAGCTGGCTGTGGGCTACAGGATGTGTCAATACTAACAGATCTCTGTTAGCTGGCTGTGTGCTACAGGATGTGTCAATACTAACAGATCTCTGTTAGCTGGCTGTGTGCTACAGGATGTGTCAATACTAACAGATCTCTGTTAGCCGGCTGTGTGCTACAGGATGTGTCAATACTAACAGATCTCTGTGCTACAGGATGAATTGTTGTTATTTTTACATTGTACATTTTATTAAGACAGCTGGAAACAGAGGGGGGAGATAGGAAAGTGGGAGTACAGTAGGACGGGTGGACATGGGGTTTGAACCCAGGTCTCCGGTAGGGAGCAGTATATGTGAATGAAACCGGGGGCGTTACCACTCGACCGTGGGCACAGAGCTATCTGTTTCGCTAGAGAGGATGGGAATCGGGGTCCATGAGAGTAGCTTTATCCCCCTGGGGCTCTTCTCTTTGGGGCAGGAGAGGACGGGGTCAGGGCTGAAGGTCTGGGGAGGCCGAATGTGACGGGGTCAGGGCTGATGGCCTGGGGAGGCCGAATGTGACGGGGTCAGGGCTGAAGGCCTGGGGAGGCTGAATGTGACTGGGTCAGGGCTGAAGGCCTGGGGAGGCCGAATGTGACTGGGTCAGGGCTGAAGGTCTGGGGAGGCCGAATGTGACGGGGTCAGGGCTGATGGCCTGGGGAGGCTGAATGTGACGGGGTCAGGGCTGAAGGCCTGGGGAGGCCGAATGTGACGGGGTCAGGGCTGAAGGCCTGGGGAGGCTGAATGTGACTGGGTCAGGGCTGAAGGCCTGGGGAGGCCGAATGTGACTGGGTCAGGGCTGAAGGCCTGGGGAGGCCGAATGTGACTGGGTCGGAGCTGAAGGCCTGGGAAGGCTGAATGTGACGGGGTCAGGGCTGAAGGCCTGGGGAGGCCGAATGTGACTGGGTCCGGGCTGAAGGCCTGGGGAGGCTTAATGTGACGGGGTCAGGGCTGAAGGCCTGGGAGGCCGAATGTGACTGGGTCAGGGCTGAAGGCCTGGGGAGGCTTAATGTGACGATGTCAGGGCTGAAGGCCCTTGGAGGCTGAATGTGACGATGTCAGGGCTGAAGCCCTGGGGAGGCTGAATGTGACTGGGTCGGGGCTGATGGCCTGGGGAGGCTGAATGTGACGGGGTCAGGGCTGATGGCCTGGGGAAGCCGAATGTGACGGGGTCAGGGCTGAAGGCCTGGGGAGGCTTAATGTGACGGGGTCAGGGCTGAAGGCCTGGGGAGGCCGAATGTGACTGGGTCAGGGCTGAAGGCCTGGGGAGGCTTAATGTGACGATGTCAGGGCTGAAGGCCCTTGGAGGCTGAATGTGACGATGTCAGGGCTGAAGGCCTGGGGAGGCTGAATGTGACGGGGTCAGGGCTGAAGGCCTGGGGAGGCCGAATGTGACTGGGTCAGGGCTGAAGGCCTGGGGAGGCTGAATGTGACGATGTCAGGGCTGAAGGCCTGGGGAGGCTGAATGTGACGATGTCAGGGCTGAAGGCCTGGGGAGGCCGAATGTGACGATGTCAGGGCTGAAGGCCTGGGGAGGCTGAATGTGACGATGTCAGGGCTGAAGGCCTGGGGAGGCTGAATGTGACAGTGTCATGGCTGAATACCTGGGGAGTCTGAATGTGCATGAAACAACCCCTGGCGAAGCAGCTGTCCTGAGAAGCGGAGGGTATTTTTCATAGTGCGGGGTACAAAGCCCTGGGGCTTATCCCACTGGACGGTGCCTTAAATCTACTCCTGGGGAGCCTGTTTCAAGGAGCCTTGATGTCTTTATTCTGCAGGGGTGTAAGGGTTAGATTTTTTATCACTCTCTTAGGCACCAATACACAAGACTGTTTAACATCTAAAGAAGCTCTCTCCCTCACACAAGACTGTTTAGCGTCTAAAGAAGCTCTCATAAAGACACAGAAGCGTTGTGGACCGAGGCCAAAGAGTGCTTTCATGTTCTGCCGAACTCGCATAGTTCACTCGCACATCCTGATGTCACACAGTCTGCGCACCAAATGGCACCCTATTCCCTATGTAGTGCACTACTTTTAACCATGGTTGTTCGCACTTCCTGGGCCCTGGCCAAAAGTAGTTCACTGCAAAGAAAATAGGGTGCCATTTGGGATGGATTCCACAGCCCACTTCTTTCGTGGTGGCTTTTCTCAGCGACTTCTTGGAAGGCCAGGTCCTCCCACTTATCCCTCTGTAGTCTGCCTTAAAGGGGAGGCCAGGTCCTCCTCTGATCCCTGTGTAGTCGGTCTTAAAGGGGAGGCCAGGTCCTCTGTATTCTGTCTTAAAGGAGAGGCCAGGTCCTCCTCTGATCCTTCTGTAGTCTGCCTTAAAGGGGAGACCAAGTCGTCTGTATTCTGCATACAGCCGGGAAGAACTATTGGATATCAGAGCGGCGGTAACTCACATTTACATTACATTTTCGTCATTTAGCAGACGCTCTTATCCAGAGCGACTTACAAATTGGTGCATTCACCTTATGATAGCCAGTGGGACAACCACTTTACAATTTTTTTTATTGTTAGATTTTTTTTTATTTTTATTTTTTTATTTTTTATTGTTGTAAATATTTTTTTGTTTGTTTGTTTTTTATGGTTTATGTTTTTTGGGGTGGGGTAAGGGGGGATAGAAGGATTACTTTATCCTATCCCAGGTATTCCTTAAAGAGGTGGGGTTTCAAGTGTCTCCAGAAGGTGGTGAGTGACTCCGCTGTCCTGGCGTCGTGAGGAGCTTGTTCCACCATTGGGGTGCCAGGGCAGCGAACAGTTTTGACTGGGCTGAGCGGGAACTGTGCGGTTCCCCTCACAGCTCCGTAGGCAAGCACCATGGTCTTGTAGCAGATGTGAGCTTCAACTGGAAGCCAGTGGAGTGTGCGGAGGAGCGGGGTGACGTGAGAGAACTTGGGAAGGTTGAACACCAGACGGGCTGCGGCGTTCTGGATGAGTTGTAGGGGTTTAATGGCACAGGCAGGGAGCCCAGCCAACAGCGAGTTGCAGTAATCCAGACGGGAGATGACAAGTGCCTGGATTAGGACCTGTGCCGCTTCCTGCGTAAGGCAGGGTCGTACTCTGCGAATGTTGTAGAGCATGAACCTACAGGATCGGGTCACCGCCTTGATGTTAGCGGAGAACGACAGGATGTTGTCCAGGGTCACGCCAAGGCTCTTTGGCACTACCGGCATTACGACCAGGAATACGACTTTCCCGAAGCGGATCCTTTGTTCACACCCCCCAGGGCAATTGAACTGATTCCAGAGGCCGACCCAAAACAACGCCTCCGGAGGAGAGGTACTCGGAGTGGTCTTCTAGTCCGACTTAGGAGGCGTGCACACCACCCACCGCTTCCGAGTATATCACTCGCTAATGTTCAGTCTCTGGATAATAAAGTTGACGAGCTCAGGGCAAGGGTTTCCTTCCAGAGAGACATCAGGGATTGTAACATACACTGTTTCACGGAAACATGGCTCTCTCGGGATGTACTGTCTGAGTCGGTCCAGCCAGTTGGGTTCTCAGTTCATCGCGCAGACAGGAATAAATATCTCTCCGGGAAGCAGAAGGGCAGAGGTGTATGTTTTATGATTAACGACTCATGGTGTAATTGTGATAACATACAGGAACTCAAGTCCTTTTGTTCACCCGACCTAGAATACCTCACAATCAAATGCCGACCGTGTTATCTCCCAAGATACATTTATTTGGTTATAGTCACAGCCGTGTATATCCCCCCCTCAAGCCGATACCACGACGACCCTCAAAGAACTTCACTGTACTTAATGCAAACTGAAAACCACATATCCTGAAGCTGCATTTATTGTAGCTGGTGATTTTAACAAAGCAAATTTGAGGAAAAGGCTGCCGAAGTTCTATCAACACATTGACTGTAGTACTCGCGCTGATAAAACACTCAACCACTGCTACTCCAACTTCCGGGATGCCTACAAGGCCCTCCCCCGCCCTCCTTTCGGCAAATCTGACCACGACTCCATTTTGCTCCTCCCTTCCTATAGGCATAAAGTACCTGTGCTAAGGACTATTCAACGCTTGACTGCCCATTTACAGATGCACAATTGAGAGCATCCTGTCGGGCTGTATCACCGCCTGGTACGGCAACTGCACCGCCCGCAACCGCAGGGCTCTCCAGAGGGTGATGCGGTCTGCCCAACGCATCACCGGGGACAAACTACCAGCCCTCCAGGACACCTACAGCACCCGACGTCACAGGAAGGCCAAAAAGCTAATCAAGGACAACAACCAACCGAGCCACTGCCTGTTCACCCCGCTATCATCCAGATGGCGAGGTCAGTACAGGTGCATCAAAGCTGGGAACGAGAGACTGAAAAACAGCTTCTATCTCAAGGCCATCAGACTGTTAAATAGCCTTCACTAGCACATTAGAGGCTGCTGCCTATATACATAGATTAGAAATCACTGGCCACTTTAACAAATGGACTGCTAGTCACTTTAATAATGTTTACATATCTGCATTACTCGTCTCATATGTATATACTGTATTCTATACTATTCTACTGTATCTTAATGTATGCCGCTCTGACATTGCTCGTCCATATATGTATATATTCTTAATTCCATTGCTTTACTTAGATTTGTGTGTATTGGGTATATGTTGTGAAATTGTTAGATATTACTGCACTGTTGGAGCTAGAAACACAAGCATTTCGCTACACCCGCAATAACATCTGCTAAACATGTGTATATGACCAATAAAATTTGATTTGATTTGATAAATGGGAGGCCAGGTCCTCCTCTGATCCCTCTGTAGTCTGCCTTAAAGGGGGAGAGAACTATCCCGGGGATCCAGTACAACCCGCTCCTCTGATCCCTCTGTAGTCTGCCTTAAAGGGGGAGAGAACCATCCCGGGAATCCAGTACAACCCGCTCCTCTGATCCCTCTGTAGTCTGCCTTAAAGGGGGAGAGAACTATCCCGGGAATCCAGTACAACCCGCATGCTTCCACACAGTCGCTCCCCTTGTTTTCCCCAAAGCAGACCAAAATAGCCTCTGATGGAGAATGCACAAGTGTAAACGGGATATGGAGGTTCGCTGTCTTTGATTTTTGACGGCTCAGTTGGTTTCCATAGCGCTGGATTGCAACTTGCGTAAACAAACAGAAACACACACAGGGTGAGTCCTAAATGGCACTGTAATCCCAATATAGTGCACTACTTTTGACCAGAGCCCATAGGGCCCTGCTTTACCTACAGTGCACTACTTTAGACCAGAGCCCATAGGGCCCTGCTTTACCTACAGTGCACTACTTTTGACCAGAGCCCATAGGGCCCTGCTTTACCTATAGTGCACTACTTTTGACCAGAGCCCATAGGGCCCTGGTTTACCTACAGTGCACTACTTTAGACCAGAGCCCATAGGGCCCTGCTTTACCTACAGTGCACTACTTTTGACCAGAGCCCATAGGGCCCTGCTTTACCTATAGTGCACTACTTTTGACCAGAGCCCATAGGGCCCTGGTTTACCTACAGTGCACTACTTTTGACCAGAGCCCATAGGGCCCTGCTTTACCTATAGTGCACTACTTTTGACCAGAGCCCATAGGGCCCTGGTTTACCTACAGTGCACTACTTTTGACCAGAGCCCATAGGGCCCTGCTTTACCTATAGTGCACTACTTTTGACCAGAGCCCATAGGGCCCTGGTTTACCTACAGTGCACTACTTTTGACCAGAGCCCATAGGGCCCTGGTTTACCTACAGTGCACTACTTTTGACCAGAGCCCATAGGGCCCTGGTTTACCTACAGTGCACTACTTTTGACCAGAGCCCATAGGGCCCTGCTTTACCTACAGTGCACTACTTTTGACCAGAGCCCTATTGGCCTATACCTTATATACAGTAGTGCACTACTTAGAATAGGGAATAGGGTGCCATTTGGCACACATATTCTCCACTGTCCTAAAATGCTCTCCTACTCTTATCTGCATAAATTATAAGCTCTGACTTGACCTGGCCTTCTTTCACTCCAAGGTGATCATTTCTAGTTATTCTGGAGTTGGTTGAGCTCTGGCTTCTCTTCATAGATCTTAGAGAGCTGCTCTCTGTTCCGTCCGGTCTGTTAGACACGCACGTACGCACGCACGCACGCGCACACACACACACACACACACACACACACACACACACACACACACACACACACACACACACACACACACACACACACAAACTCACACATTACCTGAGGTCTGTTAGATAGCTTAGCTGTCCTGACCTAGCTGTAAATGAATGAGAGTGTGCTTCTCCCTGCTAATGACTCTTCCAGGCCCATTCATCTCCATTCATATAGTGATACTCTGTTTGTACTCGGCTTGTCACTGTTTCGCCTCAGGCTGGGTGCTGATGGATCACTCACCAAAGGGCTCTTCAGGCATGGTGGTGTGGGGGAGGGAGTGATGGATATCTCATCCTAGGGCTCTTCAGGCACGGTGGGGAGGGGGTGATGGATATCTCATCATAGGGCACTTCAGGCACAGTGGTGTGGGGGTGGGGGTGATAGATCTCTCACCATAGGTCTCTTCAGGCACGGTGGTGTGGGGGAGGGGGTGATGGATCTCTCACCATAGGGCTCTTCAGGCATGGTGGTTTGGGGGAGGGGGTGATGTATCTCTCATCATAGGGCTCTTCAGGCACGGTGGTGTGGGGGAGGGGGTGATGTATCTCTCACCATAGGGCTCTTCAGGCACAGTGGGGAGGGGGTGATGGATCTCTCACCATAGGGCTCTTCAGGCACGATGGGGAGGGGGTGATGGATCTCTCACCATAGGGCTCTTCAGGCACGATGGGGAGGGGGTGATGGATCTCTCACCATAGGGCTCTTCAGGCACGGTGGGGAGGGGTTGATGGATCTCTCACCATAGGGCTCTTCAGGCACGGTGGGGAGGGGGTGATGGATCTCTCACCATAGGGCTCTTCAGGCACGGTGGGGAGGGGGTGATGGATCTCTCACCATAGGGCTAAGTGCTGATAGAGGTGATTAAAGAGCAAGAGGACATGGGATCAGTGGAAACGATTCACACTGAAGCAGAAGGAAACCTCCCAAATGGCACCCTATTCCCTATGTAGTGCACAATCTTTGACCAGGGCCCATTTGGGATACAAGTGTTTTCCTCTTCAGCTTTTACTAAACACTGTGAATGTTTCAAACTCCCTGACCTAGTATTGGTGCGCTATGAAATGACACACCACTGGCCTAGCGGCGTGTGAAATGAGTTTGAAATGCTAAAACCCAACATCTAATGCATCTTCCCAACCTTTTTCATATTTATCTAGGGTGAAATACTGCAGTGTGTTGTTGAGATCTGATGTGAGATCCGCTCCACTCCACTGGAAACCCTTTATCTTTGTTGAAAGAGAACCGGCGCTTAGCAACTCCAAGCGTCGGTGCCAGTGAAATAATTTAATTAATCTTAAAACAACTCTCCAAGACGTCTGAACCGCGACCTCCGCAGGTGGAAAAATAAACTTGGCCCAAAGGTGGCCGTTGTAATTGGCACTGCAGTGAATTGGCTTGTTCTGTGTGAAACCCCTGTGATAGACAGGCCTTCAGAATGGAACCAGCTAGAATGGAAATATTGTGTATGCGAGAGACCTACCAGCCGGGCGACTGCCTCAGGACTGGACTGGCAGTAAAATATGTTGCTGATTCCCAAATGGCACCCTCTTCCCTATATAGTGCACTACTTTTAACCAGAGCCCTCTGGGTCCTGGGCAAAAGTAGTGCACTAAATAGGGAATAGGGGTGCCGTTTGGGATGCAATCTGTGTCTTGACATGTTCCTCGACATTGATTGATACAGCCAGGAGTAGGAGTAGAGTGGAAAGTCATTAAACACACAGGATGTTTATGTGTTGGGAAGCGGTTCAAGGTTTGTCTAGAGCAGTTGGGGACAACTACAACCTCCTTCACCCTCAGACATGGACAAAGTCAGGGGTGATTACCTTTTACTACCCCAAACAAGAAATGAGTGCGAACGTATACACACAAACACAGACCCAGTGTCCCACTAACAGTCCATCTATTAAAACACAGACCCAGTGTCCCACTAACAGTCCATCTATTAAAACACAGACCCAGTGTCCCACTAACAGTCCATCTATTAAAACACAGACCCAGTGTCCCACTAACAGTCCATCTATTAAAACACAGACCCAGTGTCCCACTAACAGTCCATCTATTAAAACACAGACCCAGTGTCCCACTAACAGTCCATCTATTAAAACACAGACCCAGTGTCCCACTAACAGTCCATCTATTAAAACACAGACCCAGTGTCCCACTAACAGTCCATCTATTAAAACACAGACCCAGTGTCCCACTAACAGTCCATCTATTAAAACACAGACCCAGTGTCCCACTAACAGTCCATCTATTAAAACACAGGACCCAGTGTCCCACTAACAGTCCATCTATTAAAACACAGACCCAGTGTCCCACTAACAGTCCATCTATTAAAACACAGACCCAGTGTCCCACTAACAGTCCATCTATTAAAACACAGACCCAGTGTCCCACTAACAGTCCATCTATTAAAACACAGACCCAGTGTCCCACTAACAGTCCATCTATTAAAACACAGACCCAGTGTCCCACTAACAGTCCATCTATTAAAACACAGGACCCAGTGTCCCACTAACAGTCCATCTATTAAAACACAGACCCAGTGTCCCACTAACAGTCCATCTATTAAAACACAGACCCAGTGTCCCACTAACAGTCCATCTATTAAAACACAGACCCAGTGTCCCACTAACAGTCCATCTATCAAACCTGAAAGTCAATCTGACTGCCAGCTTTGTTTGTTTACATGTTCAGATTCTATTTATACTGAGATATACTAAGTATTGATGTATGACTCTGTTAACATGGGAATCAGCTTCTCTGTGGTAATGGTATTTGCTACTTTGTGAGAAGACATGGCGTAAGGCGCAGGCCTGGTCATGGACGGCCTGAGTCAGACCATACAGGTCTGTGTTCTCGTCAGGGTAACCGTTGTAAAGGAACGTTGTGTCACCTCGTAAATCCTTCAACCTATGAATGGTAATTGACTATGTATGTTAAGCTAGTTACTGTGTGACGCTAATAAAGCGTCCTACATTATGTTGGAGTCTGGCTGCATTGCCTGCTTCATGTTAGCACTCCAGAGACACACCATGGACTACTGTGTGCTGGCAGTGTAGGTTGATGTGTGTGTGTGTTTCTGTATATGAGCGTGTGTGTGTTTCTGTGTGTGTGTTTCTGTGTGTGTGTGTGTTTCTGTATATGAGCGTGTGTGTGTTTCTGTGTGTGTGTGTTTCTGTGTGTGTGTGTGTGTGTGTGTGTTTCTGTGTGTGTGTGTGTGTTTCTGTGTGTGTGTGTGTGTGTGTGTGTGTGTGTGTGTGTATATGAGCGTGTGTTTGTTTCTGTGTGTGTGTGTGTTTCTGTGTGTGTGTGTGTGTGTGTGTGTTTCTGTGTGTGTGTGTGTGTTTCTGTGTGTGTGTGTGTGTATATGAGTGTGTGTTTCTGTGTGTGTGTGTGTGTTTCTGTGTGTGTGTTTCTGTGTGTGTGTGTGTTTCTGTATATGAGCGTGTGTGTGTTTCTGTGTGTGTGTGTTTCTGTGTGTGTGTGTGTGTGTGTGTGTGTGTGTGTGTTTCTGTGTGTGTGTGTGTGTTTCTGTCTGTGTGTGTGTGTGTGTGTGTGTGTGTGTGTGTGTATATGAGCGTGTGTTTGTTTCTGTGTGTGTGTGTGTTTCTGTGTGTGTGTGTGTGTGTGTTTCTGTGTGTGTGTGTGTGTGTGTGTATATGAGCGTGTGTGTGTTTCTGTGTGTGTGTGTGTGTGTGTGTGTGTGTGTGTGTGTGCTTCTGTGTGTGTGTGTTTCTGTGTGTGTGTGTGTGTGTGTGTATATGAGCGTGTGTGTGTTTCTGTGTGTTTCTGTGTGTGTGTGTGTGTGTTTCTCTCTGTGTGTGTTACTGAGCCCCGTAACGCTACACTGATCGTGCGCTAGGCTGAAGCCCGGGCCATCACCCCCTTTACCGGAACCAGAGCCAGAGCTGGGCCACCAGTGATTTACCTCCACACCACTCGGCCCAACGCCGACCCCCCCCCCCCGTACCTTGTAGTGTAAGGGGCACCGGGAACTCATATGAGGTCAACGTCCCAAATTGCACCCTATTCCCCATATACTGTAGTGCACTACTTTTGACCAGAGGCTCTATGGGTACACTATTGGCCCTGGTTAAATGTAGTGCACTAGATAGGGAATAGGGTGCCATTTGAGACGCAACCAGGGTGTCCATACCCCTTTACCCCCAACCCCTGACTGTACCCCTAACCCTGCTAAAGGGGGTTGGGGTACGGTGGGGGTGTGGAGAGTTTATCAAGGGGGTTAAGTGCCAGATGTTACAATAGGGAGGCGGTCGGGCCGTGTAGGCCGGGCTCAGCAGGTGCAGACCTCTTCTGCTGTTATGACCCACAGAAACCTGATGCATCCACGCTTGCTGTTTTTATTGTCTTGAGTGGAGCCGGGTTTTGGAGCCCCATGTAACGAAATACCAAGCAGTTTTGTTTTGGCAGCCGATCAATCCCCTTGCCATCCGTTAATCCGAGGAGTATTCAGTGATATCTGTTATGATCGCAACACCATTGGTGGAAAGAAAACAATTGTGTGATTTATGTCATGTAATGAATATCTGGATGATGTTTGTGACACACTACGGTTTTTCATCTTTCACGGCTTTCAGCCAATCTGCAGCTTCTACTTCGGCTCTGTGTACGTCTACCTGCCCGTGCTTGGCTCAATCTGCCCCAACTGGCTTACGAAACCCTTTGCAGTCAAACTGATACATTATGCTCTTAATTGCAGCGACTACGTCAAACTAATGAAGGCCTATCTGTTTCCCCTCTCCACTTGTCCATTGTGCACATTGCAGACATGGTGACTCCATCTATTGGTGAGGGGTACTCACTGGAGCCAAAAAGGAGCTAGACAATATTGATAGATATCGCACAACTTCACCCAGACCAGTGAGTAACTTGGCTACAAGCCAGCCTTTGTTTTGCTGGGCCGCTCTCTCTGTGTTCAGAGAGAAGAGGGAGAGAGAGAGAGAGAGAGAGAGAGAGAGAGAGAGAGAGAGAGAGAGTTCCCTATGTGTTTCAGCTGCCCTGTAATTCTCCTCCTCAGAGAGAATCAGTCTGTAACTCTCCTCCTCAGAGAGAATCAGTCTGTAACTCTCCTCCTCAGAGAGAATCAGTCTGTAACTCTCCTCCTCAGAGAGAATCAGTCTGTAATTCTCCTCCTCAGAGAGAATCAGTCTGTAATTCTCCTCAGAGAGAATCAGTCTGTAACTCTCCTCAGAGAGAATCTGTCTGTAACTCTCCTCCTCAGAGAGAATCAGTCTGTAACTCTCCTCAGAGAGAATCAGTCTGTAATTCTCCTCAGAGAGAATCAGTCTGTAACTCTCCTCAGAGAGAATCTGTCTGTAACTCTCCTCCTCAGAGAGAATCAGTCTGTAATTCTCCTCAGATAGAATCAGTCTGTAACTCTCCTCAGAGAGAATCAGTCTGTAACTCTCCTCCTCAGAGAGAATCAGTCTGTAATTCTCCTCCTCAGAGAGAATCAGTATGTAACTCTCCTCCTCAGAGAGAATCAGTCTGTAATTCTCCTCAGAGAGAATCAGTCTGTAACTCTCCTCCTCAGAGAGAATCAGTCTGTAACTCTCCTCCTCAGAGAGAATCAGTCTGTAACTCTCCTCCTCAGAGAGAATCAGTCTGTAACTCTCCTCCTCAGAGAGAATCAGTCTGTAATTCTCCTCCTCAGAGAGAATCAGTCTGTAACTCTCCTCCTCAGAGAGAATCAGTCTGTAATTCTCCTCCTCAGAGAGAATCAGTCTGTAACGCTCCTCCTCAGAGAGAATCAGTCTGTAACTCTCCTCCTCAGAGAGAATCAGTCTGTAACTCTCCTCCTCAGAGAGAATCAGTCTGTAACTCTCCTCCTCAGAGAGAATCAGTCTGTAACTCTCCTCCTCAGAGAGAATCAGTCTGTAATTCTCCTCCTCAGAGAGAATCAGTCTGTAACGCTCCTCCTCAGAGATAATCAGCCTGATACTTTAGACCCTTGGGAAAGACACTGAGGAGCTGTGGCCCCTCCCTCTGCCCCCTTCTGTCTCCTCACTAACACCCCCTGCTCTACACACACACACACAAATGCGCAATAACAGACTTGTAAACAGGCACACACAAGCATGTACTCACACACACACAAGCGCACACTCGCAAACAGGCACCGACACATGCACAAGCATGTACACATACATACATACATACATACAGCACATTCAGAAAGTATTCAGACCCCTTGACTTTTTCCACATTTTGTTACATTACAGACTTATTCTAAAAGGTATTAAATAATGTATTCCCCTCATCAATCTACACACAATACCCCATAATGACAAAGCGAAAACAGGTTTTTAGACATTTTTGCAAATATATTAAAAATAAAAAACAGAAATTCCTTATTTACATATGTATTCAGACCCTTTGCTATGAGACTAGAAATTGAGCTCAGGTGCATCCTGTTTCCATTGATCACCCTTGAGATGTTTCTACAACTTGATTGGAGTACACCTGCGGTAAATTCAATTGATTGGACATGATTTAGAAAGGCACACACCTGTCTCTATAAGGTCCCACAGTTGACAGTGCGTGTCAGAGCAAGCCACTCCTCAGTAAAAGGCACATGACAGTCCGCTTGGAGTTTGCCAAAAGGCACCTAAAGGACTCTCAGACCATGAGAAACAAGATTCTCTGGTCTGATGAAACCAAGATTGAACTCTTTGGCCTGAATGCCAAGCATCAGGTCTGGAGGAAACCTGGCACCATCCCTACGGTGAAGCATGGTGGTGGCAGCATCATGCTGTGGGGATGTTATTCAGCGGCAGGGACTGGGAGACTTGTCAGGATCGAGGGAAAGATGAACGGAGCAAAGTACAGAGAGATCCTTGATGAAAACATGCTCCAGAGTGCTCAGGTCCTCAGACTGGGGCGAAGGTTCACCTTCCAATAGGACAACGAGCCTATGCACAGCCAAGACAACGCAGGAGTGGCTTCAGGACAAGTCTCTGAATGTCATTGAGTGGCCCAGCCAGAGCCCAGACTTGAACCAGATCGAACATCTCTGGAGAGAAAATAGCTGTGCAGCGACGCTCCCCATCCAACCTGACAGAGCTTGAGAGGATCTGCAGAGAAGAATGGGAGAAACTCCCCAAATACAGGTGTACCAAGCTTGTAGCATCATACCCAAGAACACTCGAGGCCGTAATCGCTGCCAAAGGTGCTTCAACAAAGTACTGAATAAAGGGTCTGAATACTTATGTTAATGTGATATTTGTGGGGGGGTTTTATACATTTGCACAAATTTCAAAAAAACTGTTTTTGCTTTGTCATTATGGGGTATTGTGTGTAGATTGATGGGGGGGGGGGGCAATTTAATTCATTTTAGAATAAGGCTGTAACGTAACAAAATGTAATTAATGTACTGTCCCCAGGCTGGGTTCATATTTCATAAAGAAGGCCTATCTCCATCTGTGTTCTGTATTTTGTCATGTTCTATGTTTTGTGTAGACCCCAGGAAGAATAGCTGCTGCTTCTTCAACAGCTATTGGGGATCCAAATAAAAAATCCTGAAAAAGTATCATTTAGTTACCATCTGTTGATATGTTGTCAAAATAACAACACCTCACGTGTAGTGATGAGAGAGTAAGTTGGCTGTGACTTGTACGCTAAACGAAAAAGTAGTTTGAAGACATGCCATTTCACTCTATTCATACACACGTTTAGATGATTTGAGTACCTGTGCCCACATGTCTGTCTGCCTACTGTAATAGAACAGACCTGACAACCTTCCAACTAAAACAAGCAGGGAAGCTGTAAATCAGACTGTGCTGTGGGCCTGGCCTGCTCCCAGAGGAGTTTCAGACCTACTTCATCTTCTCATAGACTATCTAGATAATTAGATGAAGCTGGCCTGCTCCCAGAGGAGTTTCAGACCCACTTCATCTTCTCATAGACTATCTAGATAATTAGATGAAGCTGGCCTGCTCCCAGAGGAGTTTCAGACCCACTTCATCTTCTCATAGACTATCTAGATAATTAGATGAAGCTGGCCTGCTCCCAGAGGAGTTTCAGACCCACTTCATCTTCTCATAGACTATCTAGATAATTAGATGAAGCTGGCCTGCTCCCAGAGGAGTTTCAGACCCACTTCATCTTCTCATAGACTATCTAGATAATTAGATGAAGCTGGCCTGCTCCCAGAGGAGTTTCAGACCCACTTCATCTTCTCATAGACTATCTAGATAATTAGATGAAGCTGGCCTGCTCCCAGAGGAGTTTCAGACCCACTTCATCTTCTCATAGACTATCTAGATAATTAAATGAAGCTGGCCTGCTCCCAGAGGAGTTTCAGACCCACTTCATCTTCTCATAGACTATCTAGATAATTAGATGAAGCTGGCCTGCTCCCAGAGGAGTTTCAGACCCACTTCATCTTCTCATAGACCATCTAGATAATTAGATGAAGCTGGCCTGCTCCCAGAGGAGTTTCAGACCCACTTCATCTTCTCATAGACTATCTAGATAATTAGATGAAGCTGGCCTGCTCCCAGAGGAGTTTCAGACCCACTTCATCTTCTCATAGACTATCTAGATAATTAGATGAATGACAAAAGCAACTGTTGCTGATAGAAAGAGAATTACACCATGTGACTGTGTAACATATTTAGTTGTGGACAGGTAATTGTGTGTTTATTCCTGACATGGTGGCTGTTGTTGTTAACTCTGTGTAAATAGCAAGCCCAGTTGTGTTTGCTTAGTGACCAGAGGAGCTCAGAAGCATATGTGTGCCTCCCCTTGGTATTAAAGACGCTGTTATTTTAATGATTGTTTAGTCAAGGCATTTGTCACTTTGGGAGGCAATTTTTTTTAGCCTTTTCTTTTTGATTTCTTTGATTTGTTTTCATTGGTGTGGCTGAAGGCCCATGATGTACTGTCCTATCCACCCCTCACTCTGACCAACTCCTATCTGAAGGCTGGGAAAACGTATTCTGTGTCCCAAATGGCACCCTATTTCCTATATAGTGCACTACTTTAGACCTGGTCTCATTTGCTCTAGTCAAAGTAGTGCACTACATAGGTAATAGGGTGCCATTTGGGTCGCAGCCCCTACGACTCTTAGAAGTCCCAAAGACGATGGTTTATAGTCTGTCTAGTTCCCACGGCCGTGGGGGCTGCAGCTAGGCTTACGGCGGTTAACACACGCACACGCACGCACGCACGCACGCACACACACACACACAGACACACAGACACAGACACACAGACACACAGCCACGTTGTTCCGAGAGCTGCTTTACAGCTCTGACATCCCTTTATGTTAAGACCCCTGTTGGTGTCACTTCACTGTCTACGCTGCTTTACTGCCCTGCTCTACTCTATTGTGTTCCAAATGGCACCCTAGTCCCTTTTTATAGTGCACTGTGTTTGACCAGAGTCCTATGGGCCCTAGTGCACTATGTAGTGAATAGGGTACTGTCCTGGTTCTGCACTCTAAGCCAGGTCCCACTCTATCCCAGGTCCACTGATCTTCCCAGTGCTCCCCAAGTCAGGCCAGTCAGTGTTGACCCTCACCAGTCCCCACCCTCCTGCCATGCCAAGGGAATGAGTTCACCTCCATCCTAGTGTTTGATGTTCATGTATCTCATTAAGGTGTTGTGTTGACTGTTTCCCCCCTTCGCCACTCCCTTGCCGCTCCCCCTTTGATGTAGTGTGAAGTCAAGGGATCGGACTGTACAGTCAGATGTTTGCTCTGGGGCTTCCGGAGAACTCAGAAGGCCACCTGGCTCTGTTGAAATCCGAGATAAGGGGTGAGATTTAGTAGATAGCTGCGCTGAGGGAGGGAGGGAGGGAAACATTGGAGATATTGTTAAACCATGTGAACCTACTAGGTTACAACATGTAATATGCTGCACTGCTGTCATCTCCGGGCGTGCTGTATAGAAGATGTGTGTGTGTGTGTGTGTGTGTGTGTGTGTGTGTGTGTTTTTGACCTCATCACAGCACAGCTGTATTCTTACACTCTTCCCGAAATCCAACACCCACAGAATAAAGACGTATAACTGTCAGTGGAAAATTTGCTGAAATTATGAGGGGGGGGGGGAACAAAATATTATATTGTCGCATTTTAACTGTTTGACTAAACTTTCTGAGCTTAGTCACATGATGTTTCAGTTCTCAATACATAAACAGAACAGCTGGAAAAGTGTTGTGACATGTAATGTTAATCTCTCTTCTTCCTCTTTTCCTCTCTCTCTCCTTTCTTTCTTTCTTTCTTTCTCTCTCTCTCTCTCTCTCTCTCTCTCTCTCTCTCTCTCTCTCTCTCTCTCTCTCTCTCTCTCTCTCTCTCTCTCTCTCTCTCTCTCTCTCTCTCTCTCTCTCTCTCTCTCTCTCTCTCTCTCTCTCTCTCTCCAGTGATCTGAGTATGAACAACCTGACCCTGTTGTCCTCCGGTGCCCTCTCCAACCTTCACTTCCTTGAGGAGCTGTAAGTATGACAGCCACTTCCTGACCAGATAGGAGATACAGTAGATCCTCTCTCAGCCTTATTGCACAAGGAAACTGGTTGTCACAGCCTGATCATGGCCTAGCATCGTTCCCATGGCGTTCATGTCAAACAATTACAATAAATCTCCTAATCTTGCGATCACAGCGATATATTTTTTTAGATTGAGTATGACAGCTCTATGTGATGTCAGAAGGCTTGTATATATGTGTAGTAACTACTGGGAGAGGAGAGGAGAGGAGAGGAGAGGAGAGGAGAGGAGAGGAGAGGAGAGGAGAGGAGAGGAGAGGAGAGGAGAGGAGAGGAGAGGAGAGGAGAGGAGAGGAGAGGAGAGGAGAGGAGAGGAGAGGAGAGGAGAGGAGAGGAGAGAGGAGAGGAGAGGAGAGGAGAGGAGAGGGGAGGGGAGAGGAGAGGAGAGGAGAGGTGGTGGGAAAGTCCTGTTGCAGCTGGCCTGGATGTCCTCGTAGACATACTGAGGCAACTGACAGGAACTACCCAACCGGAATCCCCGGTCTCTCAGTTCTCTCTCTAACCCAACCAGCTAAGGCGGGGACCCACGAGTGCATTCCAAATGGCCCACTATTCTCTATATAGTGCACTACCTTTTGACCATTCCCTCCCGTAGGGCTCTGGTCAAAAGTAGTGCACTATATAGTGAATAGGGGGCCTTTTGGAACGCTGCCCAACGCTCCCTACGCTTCTGCCACAACGAGCCAGCGAAATGGGCCTGCGTCCAGAAACATTTAAAAAAACAACATAAAAATTTAGATGCCCCCTTGCTTTTATTTTCTAAACTCCGTTAGAGAGACTGCGCTTACTTTTGTGGGAGTTGTTAAATGGAAAAACTCAGGAAATTAAATGTGAGATTGTTCTGGCTCGAGTTCTGCTTCAAAGACTATGAGCGGTTCCCTAATGAAAACCTGACGGAACCTTAGAACCCATCCCTGGAGAATGGAAGAGCTGCTGCATCAGAGGGAGGACGTCTAGGGCCTGTGTAACAAATGGCACCCTATTCCCTATCTAGTGTACTTCCTTGACCAGGGCCCAAGGCTCTCTGGTCAAATTATATAGTATAGTGGCCCTATGTTTTATCTCTTTTGTGTTGATGTGTATTACCTACAGCAGCGGTTCCCAACCTATTTGTCTTACTGTACCACCAACTGAATTTAGCTCTGCCCGGAGAACCCGTGAAGTAACCCCTCATGTGCCTTTTACCAGAAGGCCTATGGTCTCATGAGTCTTCTCAAGTACCCCCAGGGGACCTAGTACCCCAGGTTGGGAACCACTGGGCTATAGGTAAACCCCCTGCACTAACAGTTAATATACATGGATCGTTAGAAACCTCAGAGCATTAGTCGGGAATTAGAATTATGACCCAAACTAATTCCAGGAATGAAATAAACACATACAGCATGATTTATGTGCTCATGTTACTAAGAGTCTTAGTCGTAGAAACCCTTGGTTGTTCAAATGTTTTGGCGGATAACCCCAGATTTTAAAGTAATTACCTGGAATTTAGATGATCCCTTGCAACTACCCACCAACTGGACCATCCCTTACAGCGTTATTATCTATAACTCAACACACAGGCTATACTGTGTTCTACTGTTATTATCTATAACTCAACACACAGAGTCTACAGGCTCTACTGTGTTCTACTGTTATTATCTATAACTCAACACACAGAGTCTACAGGCTCTACTGTGTTCTACTGTTATTATCTATAACTCAACACACAGAGTCTACAGGCTCTACTGTGTTCTACTGTTATTATCTATAACTCAACACACAGAGTCTACAGGCTCTACTGTGTTCTACTGTTATTATCTATAACTCAACACACAGAGTCTACAGGCTCTACTGTGTTCTACTGTTATTATCTATAACTCAACACACAGAGTCTACAGGCTCTACCGTGTTCTACTGTTATTATCTATAACTCAACACACAGAGTCTACAGGCTCTACTGTGTTCTACTGTTATTATCTATAACTCAACACACAGAGTCTACAGGCTCTACTGTGTTCTACTGTTATTATCTATAACTCAACACACAGAGTCTACAGGCTCTACTGTGTTCTACTGTTATTATCTATAACTCAACACACAGAGTCTACAGGCTCTACCGTGTTCTACTGTTATTATCTATAACTCAACACACAGAGTCTACAGGCTCTACTGTGTTCTACTGTTATTATCTATAACTCAACACACAGAGTCTACAGGCTCTACCGTGTTCTACTGTTATTATCTATAACTCAACACACAGAGTCTACAGGCTCTACCGTGTTCTACTGTTATTATCTATAACTCAACACACAGAGTCTACAGGCTCTACTGTGTTCTACTGTTATTATCTATAACTCAACACACAGAGTCTACAGGCTCTACTGTGTTCTACTGTTATTATCTATAACTCAACACACAGAGTCTACAGGCTCTACCGTGTTCTACTGTTATTATCTATAACTCAACACACAGAGTCTACAGGCTCTACCGTGTTCTACTGTTATTATCTATAACTCAACACACAGAGTCTACAGGCTCTACCGTGTTCTACTGTTATTATCTATAACTCAACACACAGAGTCTACAGGCTCTACTGTGTTCTACTGTTATTATCTATAACTCAACACACAGAGTCTACAGGCTCTACTGTGTTCTACTGTTATTATCTATAACTCAACACACAGAGTCTACAGGCTCTACTGTGTTCTACTGTTATTATCTATAACTCAACACACAGAGTCTACAGGCTCTACTGTGTTCTACTGTTATTATCTATAACTCAACACACAGAGTCTACAGGCTCTACTGTGTTCTACTGTTATTATCTATAACTCAACACACAGAGTCTACAGGCTCTACTGTGTTCTACTGTTATTATCTATAACTCAACACACAGAGTCTACAGGCTCTACTGTGTTCTACTGTTATTATCTATAACTCAACACACAGAGTCTACAGGCTCTACTGTGTTCTGGTGTTATTATCTATAACTCAACACACAGAGTCTACAGGCTCTACTGTGTTCTACTGTTATTATCTATAACTCAACACACAGGCTCTACTGTGTTCTACTGTTATTATCTATAACTCAACACACAGAGTCTACAGGCTCTACTGTGTTCTACTGTTATTATCTATAACTCAA
>NW_028162652.1:0-27500 GCF_964263955.1 Coregonus lavaretus | reverse complement strand
TGTGTGTGTGTGTGTGTGTGTGTGTGTGTGTGTGTGTGTGTGTGTGTGTGTGTGTGTGTGTGTGTGTGTGTGTGTGTGTGTGTGTGTGTGTGTAGCTGCTAGCATATGGCCTCCAGATATAAACAGTGCCCTGTCAGAGGGCTTGTTGAGTGGGGTGAGGAGCGGGTGTTTCTCACAATAGATACCATTGGGACTGAACCAGGCCCAGGTTGTATATTGTGTGTGTGTGTACGGTGTATTTTTGCTCCGTCAGTGTGTGTGTGTGTAAGGTGTGTGTGTATGGTGTGTGTGTGTTTACGGTGTGTGTGTGTATGGGGTGTGTGTACGGTGTGTGTGTACGGTGTGTGTGTAGGGGTGTGTGTACAGGTGTGTGTGTACGGGGTGTGTGTATGGTGTGTGTACGGGGTGTGTGTACGTGTTGTGTAGGTGTGTGTATGGTGTGTGTGTATGGTGTGTGTGTGTACGTGTGTGTGTGTGTGTACGGTGTGTGTGTGTGTGTGTGTGGTGTGTGTGTGTAGGGGTGTGTGTATGGGTTGTGTGTGTACGGTGTTGTGTGTACGGTGTGTGTGTACTGGTGTGTGTGTATGGGGTGTGTGTGTGTATGGTGTGTGTACGGTGTGTGTGTACGTGTGTGTGTACGGTGTGTGTGTATGGGGTGTGTGTGTGTGTGTGTGTGTGTGTGTACGTGTGTGTGTACGGTGTGTGTGTACGGGTGTGTGTACGGTGTGTGTGTACGGTGTGTGTGTATGGTGTGTGTGTACGGTGTGTGTGTATGGTGTGTGTGTACGGTGTGTGTGTATGGTGTGTGTGTACGGTGTGTGTGTACGGTGTGTGTGTATGGGGTGTGTGTATGCTAGGTCGCTCAGTCCCATGTCAAGAGTCTCATGTATGTGAAGTATTTGCTCCGTCAGTCTGCACTCTGACCCCTCCTTGAAAGGTTGAATTCCATCCCATCGGCTTGTTTTTCTGGAAATCACATGATGTCACCCGCATGGAATTGATGACAAAATCGTGTTGGGACGTTTTTGTTAAGAAATGCACTAGCAGAATGGAGCAGTACGATACCCTTGCATTGTGCAATACTTTTCAACAATAAGATACCCTTGCATTGTGCAATACTTTTCAACAATAAATGTACACTTCTTAGAATGAATAAACATTTGTGATTACCATTGAACGATAATGACGTTTCACCCCCAAATCATTGCTAATTGAACAGTGATATAATCACATAAGGGTCTCCTAGCCAGACCGTCCAATCAAATCAATCAAATCTTGGGGTCATGATATCTTGGGGCCGTTTGACCTAGTCTTCAATACGTGAGAGAGGTTGACAGTTTGCCATCAGTTTGCCATCTCTTGCTATGGTTCCTGTGTTCCCCACAGCCTCCCAGCTGGTCTCATACCATCAGACCACAGAGAGCCCAGTGGTCACAGGTCTCATACCATCAGACCACAGAGAGAGCCCAGTGGTCACAGGTCTCATACCATCAGACCACAGAGAGAGCCCCAGTGGTCACAGGTCTCATACCACAGAGAGAGAGCCCAGTGGTCACAGGTCTCAGACCACAGAGAGAGAGCCCAGTGGTCACAGGTCTCATACCATCAGACCACAGAGAGCCCAGTGGTCACAGGTCTCAGACCACAGAGAGAGAGCCCAGTGGTCACAGGTCTCAGACCACAGAGAGAGAGCCCAGTGGTCACAGGTCTCATACCATCAGACCCACAGAGAGCCCAGTGGTCACAGGTCTCAGCCCACAGAGAGAGAGCCCAGTGGTCACAGGTCTCATACCATCAGACCAGAGAGAGAGCCCAGTGGTCACAGGTCTCATACCATCAGACCAGAGAGAGCCCAGTGGTCACGGGTCTCATACCATCAGACCAGAGAGAGAGCCCAGTGGTCACAGGTCTCATACCATCAGACCAGAAAGAGAGCCCAGTGGTCACAGGTCTCATACCATCAGACCAGAGAGAGCCCCAGTGGTCAAAGGTCTCAGACCATCAGACCAGAGAGAGAGCCCAGTGGTCACAGGTCTCAGACCATCAGACCACAGAGAGAGCCCAGTGGTCACAGGTCTCAGACCATCAGACCAGAGAGAGAGCCCAGTGGTCACAGGTCTCATACCATCAGACCACAGAGAGCCCAGTGGTCACAGGTCTCATAGCATCAGACCAGAGAGAGAGCCCAGTGGTCACAGGTCTCAGACCACAGAGAGAGAGAGCCCAGTGGTCACAGGTCTCATACCATCAGACCAGAGAGAGAGCCCAGTGGTCACAGGTCTCAGACCACAGAGAAGCCCAGTGGTCACAGGTCTCATACCATCAGACCACAGACAGAGCCCAGTGGTCACAGGTCTCAGACCACAGAGAGAGAGCCCAGTGGTCACAGGTCTCATACCATCAGACCAGAGAGAGAGCCCAGTGGTCACAGGTCTCATACCATCAGACCAGAGAGAGAGCCCAGTGGTCACAGGTCTCATACCATCAGACCAGAGAGAGAGCCCAGTGGTCACAGGTCTCATACCATCAGACCAGAAAGAGAGCCCAGTGGTCACAGGTCTCATACCATCAGACCAGAGAGAGAGCCCAGTGGTCACAGGTCTCATACCATCAGACCAGAGAGAGAGCCCAGTGGTCACAGGTCTCATACCATCAGACCAGAGAGAGAGCCCAGTGGTCACAGGTCTCATACCATCAGACCAGAGAGAGAGCCCAGTGGTCACAGGTCTCATACCATCAGACCAGAGAGAGAGCCCAGTGGTCACAGGTCTCAGACCATCAGACCACAGAGAAGCCCAGTGGTCACAGGTCTCAGACCACAGAGAGAGAGCCCAGTGGTCACAGGTCTCATACCATCAGACCAGAGAGAGAGCCCAGTGGTCACAGGTCTCATACCATCAGACCACAGAGAGAGCCCAGTGGTCACAGGTCTCATACCATCAGACCAGAGAGAGAGCCCAGTGGTCACAGGTCTCATACCATCAGACCACAGAGAGAGCCCAGTGGTCACAGGTCTCATACCATCAGACCAGAGAGAGAGCCCAGTGGTCACAGGTCTCATACCATCAGACCAGAGAGAGAGCCCAGTGGTCACAGGTCTCATACCATCAGACCAGAGAGAGAGCCCAGTGGTCACAGGTCTCATACCATCAGACCAGAGAGAGAGCCCAGTGGTCACAGGTCTCAGACCACAGAGAGAGAGCCCAGTGGTCACAGGTCTCATACCATCAGACCACAGAGAGAGCCCAGTGGTCACAGGTCTCATACCATCAGACCAGAGAGAGAGCCCAGTGGTCACAGGTCTCATACCATCAGACCAGAGAGAGAGCCCAGTGGTCACAGGTCTCATACCATCAGACCACAGAGAGAGCCCAGTGGTCACAGGTCTCAGACCATCAGACCAGAGAGAGCCCAGTGGTCACAGGTCTCAGACCATCAGACCACAGAGAGAGCCCAGTGGTAAAACACACCAGGGGTCAATACAGAGCCAGCCAACACACAGTGTCTCCGGCCCAAATCCCTATCCCCTATGTAGTGCACTACGTTTGAACAGGGCCCATAGGGTTCCCATAGGACTCTGGGTGAAAAGTAGTGCACTATATAGGGAATAGGGTGCAGTTTGGGACTGGTCCAGTATAGTATGAGCCAGTAGAGCAGGTCTGAGAGATGGGAGGGAGATGTTGGGTCAGACAGACAGGGAGGGAGATGTTGGGTCAGACAGGGAGGGAGGGAGGGAGATGTTGGGTCAGACAGACAGGGAGGGAGATGTTGGGTCAGACAGACAGGGAGGGAGATGTTGGGTCAGACAGACAGGGAGGGAGGGAGATGTTGGGTCAGACAGACAGACAGGGAGGGAGGGAGATGTTGGGTCAGACAGGGAGGGAGGGAGATGTTGGGTCAGACAGGGAGGGAGGGAGGGAGATGTTGGGTCAGACAGGGAGGGAGGGAGATGTTGGGTCAGACAGGGAGGGAGGGAGGGAGATGTTGGGTCAGACAGGGACGGAGGGAGATGTTGGGTCAGACAGACAGGGAGGGAGATGTTGGGTCAGACAGGGAGGGAGGGAGGGAGATGTTGGGTCAGACAGGGAGGGAGGGAGATGTTGGGTCAGACAGGGAGGGAGGGAGATGTTGGGTCAGACAGACAGGGAGGGAGATGTTGGGTCAGACAGGGAGGGAGGGAGATGTTGGGACAGACAGACAGGGAGGGAGGGAGATGTTGGGTCAGACAGGGAGGGAGGGAGATGTTGGGTCAGACAGGGAGGGAGGGAGATGTTGGGTCAGACAGACAGGGATGGAGGGAGATGTTGGGTCAGACAGGGAGGGAGGGAGATGTTGGGTCAGACAGGGAGGGAGGGAGATATTGGGTCAGACAGGGAGGGAGGGAGATGTTGGGTCAGACAGACAGGGAGATGTTGGGTCAGACAGACAGGGAGGGAGATGTTGGGTCAGACAGGGAGGGAGGGAGATGTTGGGACAGACAGACAGGGAGGGAGGGAGATGTTGGGTCAGACAGGGAGGGAGGGAGATGTTGGGTCAGACAGACAGGGAGGGAGGGAGATGTTGGGTCAGACAGACAGGGAGGGAGGGAGGGAGATGTTGGCTCAGACAGACAGGGAGGGAGATGTTGGGTCAGACAGAGAGGGAGGGAGATGTTGGGTCAGACAGGGAGGGAGGGAGATGTTGGGTCAGACAGGGAGGGAGATGTTGGGTCAGACAGACAGGGAGGGAGATGTTGGGTCAGACAGACAGGGAGGGAGATGTTGGGTCAGACAGGGAGGGAGGGAGGGAGATATTGGGTCAGACAGGGACGGAGGGAGATGTTGGGTCAGACAGACAGGGAGGGAGATGTTGGGTCAGACAGACAGGGAGGGAGATATTGGGTCAGACAGACAGGGAGGGAGATGTTGGGTCAGACAGACAGGGAGGGAGATGTTGGGTCAGACAGGGAGGGAGGGAGATGTTGGGTCAGACAGGGAGGGAGGGAGATGTTGGGTCAGACAGACAGGGAGGGAGATGTTGGGTCAGACAGACAGGGAGGGAGATGTTGGGTCAGACAGACAGGGAGGGAGATGTTGGGTCAGACAGACAGGGAGGGAGATGTTGGGTCAGACAGGGAGGGAGGGAGATGTTGGGTCAGACAGACAGGGAGGGAGATGTTGGGTCAGACAGACAGGGAGGGAGATGTTGGGTCAGACAGGGAGGGAGGGAGATGTTGGGTCAGACAGGGAGGGAGGGAGATGTTGGGTCAGACAGGGAGGGAGGGAGATGTTGGGTCAGACAGACAGGGAGGGAGATGTTGGGTCAGACAGACAGGGAGGGAGATGTTGGGTCAGACAGACAGGGAGGGAGATGTTGGGTCAGACAGACAGGGAGGGAGATGTTGGGTCAGACAGGGAGGGAGGGAGATGTTGGGTCAGACAGACAGGGAGGGAGGGAGGGAGATATTGGGTCAGACAGACAGGGAGGGAGGGAGATATTGGGTCAGACAGACAGGGAGGGAGATATTGGGTCAGACAGACAGGGAGGGAGATATTGGGTCAGACAGACAGGGAGGGAGATATTGGGTCAGACAGACAGGGAGGGAGATGTTGGGTCAGACAGGGAGGGAGGGAGGGAGATGTTGGGTCAGACAGGGAGGGAGGGAGATGTTGGGTCAGACAGACAGGGAGGGAGATGTTGGGTCAGACAGACAGGGAGGGAGATGTTGGGTCAGACAGACAGGGAGGGAGATGTTGGGTCAGACAGGGAGGGAGATGTTGGGTCAGACAGACAGGGAGGGAGATGTTGGGTCAGACAGGGAGGGAGGGAGGGAGATGTTGGGTCAGACAGACAGGGAGGGAGATGTTGGGTCAGACAGACAGGGAGGGAGATGTTGGGTCAGACAGACAGGGAGAGAGATGTTGGGTCAGACAGACAGGGAGGGAGATGTTGGGTCAGACAGACAGGGAGGGAGATGTTGGGTCAGACAGACAGGGAGGGAGATGTTGGGTCAGACAGGGAGGGAGATGTTGGGTCAGACAGGGAGGGAGGGAGATGTTGGGTCAGACAGGGAGGGAGGGAGATGTTGGGTCAGACAGGGAGGGAGGGAGATGTTGGGTCAGACAGACAGGGAGGGAGATGTTGGGTCAGACAGGGAGGGAGGGAGGGAGATGTTGGGTCAGACAGGGAGGGAGGGAGATGTTGGGTCAGACAGGGAGGGAGATGTTGGGTCAGACAGGGAGGGAGGGAGATGTTGGGTCAGACAGGGAGGGAGGGAGATGTTGGGTCAGACAGGGAGGGAGGGAGGGAGATGTTGGGTCAGACAGGGAGGGAGGGAGATGTTGGGTCAGACAGGGAGGGAGGGAGATGTTGGGTCAGACAGGGAGGGAGATGTTGGGTCAGACAGGGAGGGAGATGTTGGGTCAGACAGGGAGGGAGATGTTGGGTCAGACAGGGAGGGAGGGAGATGTTGGGTCAGACAGGGAGGGAGGGAGGGAGATGTTGGGTGGGTCAGACAGGGAGGGAGGGAGATGTTGGGTCAGACAGGGAGGGAGGGAGATTTTGGGTCAGACAGGGAGGGAGGGAGATTTTGGGTCAGACATGGTGTTTTTCCTGAGATGTGTGCGTAGGGGGATCAGGGTGGTAGCGATTGATCTCTCTGCCACCCTCGCCAACTGGACTCAGCCTGACCCCGACTCTGAAGCCCAGAACATGATGCTAGGTGCTGTTCCAGTCTGTTGGCAACCCCGTACCAGGACCACATACGCTCACACACACACACACTGAGTGATCTGAGTGGTCTGATTCACAGGGCCGTGGTCGGGGGCCCGGGGCCGAGGGCCTCCCCCTCTGTCTTTCCCAGCGGGGGCGATATTCAGCGCCGCCCCGTCAGAAACAGCACCCAAGTGACAGAACACAGGAAAGTGCACATTGGGTATTTACGGATCCCTGACCTCCCGGCCGACCCGACTGAGGAATGTTGGGGTTGCTGGTGCTGTGCCCTTCCCCTCTCTGAGACACAATATCACTGTACATCAGGGTCGTATTCATTAGGCACCAAACAAAAGAAAACGGACTGAAATGGGGAGGGACTACCTGAACTTTTTTTTTCAGTTTTCCATTGCAAAGCGTTTCACTATGGTGTGCTCTAATTAATATGACCCACAGTAGAGATACAAGACTGTGGCAATAGACTGATAGCCTTAGTTCATGTTCAGTCAGACACGTTTAATGCTCTGTGGATGGTCCTCTGTGGATGGTGCTCTGTGGATGGTGCTCTGTGGATGGTCCTCTGTGGATGGTCCTCTGTGGATGGTCCTCTGTGGATGGTCCTCTGTGGATGGTCCTCTGTGGATGGTGCTCTGTGGATGGTCCTCTGTGGATGGTGCTCTGTGGATGGTCCTCTGTGGATGGTCCTCTGTGGATGGTCCTCTGTGGATGGTCCTCTGTGGATGGTCCTCTGTGAATGGTGCTCTGTGGATGGTAATCTGTGAATGGTGCTCTGTGAATGGTGCTCTGTGGATGGTCCTCTGTGGATGGTCCTCTGTGGATGGTCCTCTGTGGATGGTGCTCTGTGGATGGTCCTCTGTGGATGGTCCTCTGTGGATGGTCCTCTGTGGATGGTCCTCTGTAGATATGTTGATGACTGAAGGGAGGTCACAGTAGTGTACAGTGAAAGTCCTGGGTCAAGTTGTAGTGGTGGAACACATGTTGATGACAGTACTGAACAGAGACTGTCAATGTAGACACAGTCCAACTCATGTTGTAATATATTAACACATGTTGATTGTCCTGCAGATGGGCACCTTGGCTTGATGCCGCCATGTGACAAAACATGCACACAAACCAATGCCAGATTCGATTGAGATGTTTTGCTTTCATGGTGGCAGATGATGTTGAAAGCATCTTGTTGTTTCCCATGTCTCTGCACCATTCCGAAGGCTGATTTTCTTTCCTATGGACATCTGTATTGGCATGGATACATGCCTGGAAGGTTGATTCAATCTGATTCCTTTGTAGAAAGAAATCAAAGTTTGCATAACTACTGCTATCTTTCCATCTCCAATTGAATTTGTCTGGTGTATTTGTCATGTAAATATCAATTGAATATGTATATCTGGTGCATTCTTCCATTGCAGCGAGCCAAGCGTTGACGGATTGGCTTCACATGGATGGAATGCGTCCCAAATAGGACCCTATTCCCTATATAGTGCACTACTTTTGGGGCCTGGTCAAAAGTAGTGCACTATTTAGGGAATAGGGTGCCATTTGGAACAGAGACATCCTGTTATCTGAGTAGCAGATGATGAGGAGGAAAACCTTGACAGAGGTTAAATCTCATGGACATTGGACCCTAGAATCCTCTTCCAGTGAATCACCTGGCACCTAATAGAATCTCCCCATCTATCGGCCCTTCATTGTTTCACAGCAAAATGAGCTCCACATGACAAGAAAGAAACATAAAAATGCATCATTTCATCTCTCTTTTTTTTGTGTTCCCTTCTCTTCACAGACGTCTTGCAGGCAACGATTTGACGCACTTTCCCAAAGGAGCATTCTCCGGCCTCTTCAATCTCAAAGTGCTGTAAGTAAACCTCTCCTACCGTGTCTTTCAACCATCTTTCACCCACCTCTTCCAAGGTGCGGACATCTTGTGGTGAGTCAATAGGTTCCAGGTCTCTCTCTCTCTCTCTGTCTCTCTCTCTGTCTCTCTCTCTCTCACTCACTCTGTCTCTCTCTCTCTGTCTCCGTCTCAAACCAGAGGCGATTATCTCTGTTTTCTCAGCAGAAGTGTTTTTACTGTGAGTTGACCTGAAGGTCATTGTTTCTCCTGCTACCTCTCAGTCTCCCCAGAAAGAGCCTTGGACAGGGATCAGATGATTCGCAGGAATCTTTAATTATGAAAATGTGCTGGTAATTTATAGTAATTGGTGTTAAAAGGGGTTAGTCTTAGGAAAGTATTGGAAAGCAATTTTGCCACTTTGAGAAAATTGCCTGAGAAGTGCTTTGTGGATGGATCGCCCTGTAAGGCCCTGGCTGTATCCCAAATGGCACCCTATTCCCTATATAGTGCACTACTCGTCAAAAGTAATGCACTATATAGGGGATAGGGTGCCTTTAGGAACAAAACCCAGTTCTACCTACAGCAGATAGGAGCTTCAGGGAGTTTCAGCTTCATGCTTCAGCCTTGTAGCCTCCCTGTCTGTCATGAAACCTCAAGGCATTCTGGAGATGAAAGGAGGGAGATCTGGGAAGGGGGGAGGAAAGGAGGGAGATCTGGGAAGGAGGGAGATCTGGGAAGGTGGGAGGAAAGGAGGGAGATCTGGGAAGGAGGGAGATCTGGGAAGGAGGAAGGAAAGGAGGGAGATCTGGGAAGAGGGAGATCTGGGAAGGTGGGAGGAAAGGAGGGAGATCTGGGAAGGAGGGAGATCTGGGAAGGAGGAAGGAAAGGAGGGAGATCTGGGAAGGAGGAAGGAAAGGAGGGAGATCTGGGAAGAGGGAGACCTGGGAAGGAGGGAGGAAAGGAGGGAGATCTGGGAAGGAGGGAGATCTGGGAAGGTGGGAGGAAAGGAGGGAGATCTGGGAAGAGGGAGATCTGGGAAGAGGGAGAAAGAAAGGGAGATCTGGGAAGAGGGAGGAAAGGAGGGAGATCTGGGAAGAGGGAGGAAAGGAGGGAGATCTGGGAAGGATGGAGGAAAGGAGGGAGATCTGGGAAGAGGGAGAAAGAAAGGGAGATCTGGGAAGGAGGGAGGAAAGGAGGGAGATCTGGGAAGAGGGAGAAAGAAAGGGAGATCTGGGAAGAGGGAGGAAAGGAGGGAGATCTGGGAAGGAGGGAGGACAGGAGGGAGATCTGGGAAGGAGGGAGGAAAGGAGGGAGATCTGGGAAGGAGGGAGGAAAGGAGGGAGATCTGGGAAGAGGGAGGATTCAGGGTGATACATCTCCATCAACATGTCAGTGCTACCCAGCTCTCTCTCTCTCTCTCTCTTTTTTCTCTCTCTCTCTCTCTCTCTCTCTCTCTCTCTCTCTCTCTCTCTCTCTCCCCTCTCTCTCTCTCTTTCTCTCTCTCTTTCTCTCTTTCTCTCTCTGACAAGGCCTTGACATGTCAAACTTTTTACAGTTGCTGACAGTTTTATATACGTTTCTTTGCTGACTAGAAAAATGAAATAAACATGTTATTTTGTGTGGTGGTGAGATAGTTGTCCTGTGACCCTTCGAACATCTGAGACCGTTGCTCCATTGGAAGACTCATACTGAACTCTTTGTTGTGGTGCCTCACTACGTACATTCATAAAATAACACCTCTTTGATATGAATACTATGGATAATCACTAGCAGTCCCTACAGTTGTAGAGTTTTATACCTAAATACACATGTTAAGGCTACAGGCAGGGTTTTAATTTATTACCCTGTACCAGAAACATCTGTGCCGGCAGTGCGGATCTCATAAAAGTTAATAAAAACCTGTTTGTGACATGCAGAACAAATGTCCAAGGTAAGTGCGCTTTGTAAAAGTAAATTTCCTGTGAAACGGCCAGTTTTTTTTTTTTTTTTATGAAGCCGCAGCAGGAATATTGAACCTTATCATTTGTCACAATGAGATAATCTTGTCTGGTGTCTCTATGGGTTCATTTCCTCCCTCTGTACAACCTTCTCTCCTTCTTCCTCTTGAAGACTTCAAAGAGATTTGTTTGCGAGAGCGGCCCTTTTGTACTTCGTAACTTGTATAAAGGATGTACATCAAGCAACACGTACACTATATATACAAAAGTATGTGGACACCCCTTCAAATTAGTGAATTTGGCTAATTCAGACACACCCTGTTGCTGACAGGTGTATACCACCGAGCACACAGCCATGCAATCTCCATAGACAAACACTGGCAGTAGAATGACCTTACTGAAGAGCTCAGTGACTTTCAACGTGGCACCGTCATAGGATGCCACCTTTCCAACAAGTCAGTTCGTCAAATTTCTGCCCTGCTAGAGCTGCCCCGGTTTACTGTAAGTGCTGTTATTTTGAAGTGGAAACGTTTCTGAGCAACAACGGCTCAGCAGCGAAGTGGTAGGCCACACAATCTCACAGAACGGGACCGCCGAGTGCTGAAGCGTCTACCACCTAAAAATCGTCTGTCCTCGGTTGCAACACTCACTACCGAGTTCCAAACTGCCTCTGGAAGCAACGTCAGCACAAGAACTGTTAGTCCGGAGCTTCATGAAATGGGTTTCCATGGCCGAGCAGCCGCACACAAGCCTAAAATCACGATGCGCAATGCCAAGCGTCGGCTGGAGTGGTGTAAAGCTCGCTGCCATTGGTTTCTTGAGCAGTGGAAATGAGTTCTCTGGGGTGATGAATCACGCATCACCATCTGGCATTCCGACGGTCGAAACTGGGTTTGGCGGATGCCAGGAGAACGCTACCTGCCCGAATGCATAGTGCCAACTGTAAAGTTTGGTGGATGAGGAATAATGGTCTGGGGCTGTTTTTCATGGTTCGGGCTAGGCCCCTTAGTTCCAGTGAAGGGAAATCTTAATGCCCCCCCGTGCACAAAGCGAGGTCTGTACAGAAATGGTTTGTCGAGATTAGTGTGGAAGAACTTGACTGGCCTGCACGGAGCCCTGAACTCAAACCCATCTAACACCTTTGGGATGAATTGGAACGCCGACTGCGAGCCAGGCCTAATCGCCCAACATCAGTGCCCGACCTCACTAATGCTCTTGTGTCCCCGCAGCAATGTTCCAACATATAGTGAAAAGAGTGGAGGCTCGTTTCCCATGAGTTTGGAATGAAATGTGATGTGTCCACATACTTTTGATAACGTAGTGTAAGTTATCAATCTGAAAAAAATGCTTTTTGTAGTTGAAAGTGAAAGATTTATAAATGTAAAAGTTGATGTATATTCACTTTTTTTACCCCCCAAAGAATATTAGCGATAGCAGCTGGTCTGGTCTTCTCTTCAGAGGAATATAGATGTTTGTTCTAGAAACCATTGTTTCATTTTCATTTCTCCTGGGATTGCGGTTACACATGCTGCACTACCATTGTCCGAGGATGCTTTTGTTGTGGTTACTGTCAAGAAGAGTTTGACATATACTGGACATCTGGGGAGAAGAGGAATGTGGTCAGATTGGAGGAATGTGATACACTTTCACAGCCAATCAGATGAGCTCATGAAGTTATTTGTGTTTGTTACATTCGCAGCTTCGCTCAAACAGGGAGAGAGAGACAGAGAGAGAGAGAGTAGGAGAGAGAGACACAGAGAGAGAGAGACACAGAGAGAGAGAGAGAGAGAGAGAGAGAGAGAGAGAGAGTAGGAGAGAGAGAGAGACAGAGAGAGAGAGAGTAGGAGAGAGAGAGAGCGAGAGAGAGAGACAGAGAGAGAGAGACAGACAGAGAGAGAGAGAGAGAGAGAGAGAGAGAGAGAAGAGAGAGAGAGAGAGAGAGAGAGAGAGAGAGAGAGAGAGAGAGAGAGAGAGAGAGAGAGAGAGAGAGAGAGAGAGAGAGAGAGAGAGAGAGAGAGAGAGAGAGAGAGAGAGAGAGAGAGAGAGAGAGAGAGAGAGAGAGAGAGAGAGAGAGAGAGAGAGAGAGAGAGAGAGAGAGAGAGAACATCTGCCTGTAAGCCTGAATTCCAACATGTTTGGGCACTGTCCACATCCAACGTTCTGCTGCCTACTACGGAACTCTGGATCAAGATTCAACACCCAGTTTGTTCATGTACAAACGGACAGTAGATTAGATGATGGAGTAACACAGTCCGGAGATGTCGTTTTCTCAAGGGATTTAGCGATATGATATTAGAATTTATACATATTTGTTGAAGTATTTTATTGTTTTACGGACAGTGACCGTCGGAAGTAGAGAGAGAGAGAGACAGATATAGAGGGAGACAGAGAGTAGGGGCCGAGGCGGGATTCGTAACCCCGTCGCCGGTGTGTATAAGTGGTCCAGATTTGGCTGCGTTAACCCTACACCAAACTCCAGAACAGAATATTCTGGATGATCTGTGTGCATTAGGATATTCTATTTGATTCTATTTGTATCCTATTTTAATGATTCCACACATTACAGTAGGACAGGGTTCTTCAATTCCGGTCCTGGAGGGCCGAAACACCTCTGTTTTTCATCCTCTCCTTCTAATCAGGGGGCTAATTCAGACCTGGGACACCAGGTGAGTGCAATTAACTACCAGGTAGAAATAGAAAAACAGAAGTGTTTCGGCCCTCCAGGACCGGAATTGAAGAACCCTGCAGTAGGACAATGCTGTGTTTTGTTCTGTGTTCGTTCTGCCTCAGTACTCTGACACTTAGATGACTATCCACTCATATAAACACAGAGTCTACCCTAAAGCTCAGGCTATATAAACACAGAGTCTACCCTAAAGCTCAGGCTATATAAACACAGAGTCTACCCTAAAGCTCAGGCTATATAAACACAGAGTCTACCCTAAAGCTCAGGCTATATAAACACAGAGTCTACCCTAAAGCTCAGGCTATATAAACACAGAGTCTACCCTAAAGCTCAGGTTATATAAACACAGAGTCTACCCTAAAGCTCAGGCTATATAAACACAGAGTCTACCCTAAAGCTCAGGCTATATAAACACAGAGTCTACCCTAAAGCTCAGGCTATATAAACACAGAGTCTACCCTGAAGCTCAGGTTATATAAACACAGAGTCTACCCTAAAGCTCAGGCTATATAAACACAGAGTCTACCCTAAAGCTCAGGCTATATAAACACAGAGTCTACCCTAAAGCTCAGGCTATATAAACACAGAGTCTACCCTAAAGCTCAGGCTATATAAACACAGAGTCTACCCTAAAGCTCAGGCTATATAAACACAGAGTCTACCCTAAAGCTACAGTATAAAGGAAAAGACTCAGACCATACAAGCCAACGGATCTAAAAAGGTCTGTTTTCTGTGTCAGTGTCACCTCTCTCTGATAGATGTTACCTAAGTCGTAGAGAGCCTTTCAGGTGCACCATCAGTTTTCTTCCCCCTTGCCCTGACGATCTCTTGTGTTTTATGTTCCAATGCAGGATGCTTCAGAACAACCAGCTACGACAGGTTCCAGGTGAAGCCCTTCAGAACCTCAGGAACCTCCATTCTCTGTGAGTATCTATCTACTTCCTCGTCCAACATCGCTGCTGCCCCGTCGAAATTAAAGAAGCACCTTTTTCAGCTCACCTCACAATAGGAATGAGCTTCAACTCTCTCTCTCTCTCTCTCTCTCTGAATGCAATTCAATTTAAGGGCTTTATTGGCATGGGAAACGTATGTTAACATTGCCAAAGCAAGTGAAGTAGATAGTAAACAAAAGTGAAATAAACAATAAATATTAACAGTAAACATTACACTCAGAAGTTCCAAAAGAATAAAGACATTTCAAATGTCATATTATGTCTATATACAGTGTTGTAACAATGTGCAAATAGTTAAAGTACAAATGGGAAAATAAATCAACATAAATATGGGTTGTATTTACAATGGTGTTTGTTCTTCACTGGTTGCCCTTTTCTTGTGGCAACAGGTCACACATATTGCTGCTGTGAAGGCACACTGTGGTATTTCACCCAATAGATATTGGAGTTTATCAAAATTGGCTTTGTTTTCGAATTCTTTATGGATCTGTGTAATCTGAGGGAAATATGTGTCTCTAATATGGTCATACATTTGGCAGGAAGTTAGGAAGTGCAGCTCAGTTTCCACCTCATTTTGTGGGCAGTGTGCTCATAGCCTGTCTTCTCTTGAGAGCCAGGTCTGCCTACGGCGGCCTTTCTCAATAGCAAGGCTATGCTCACTGAGTCTGTACATAGTCAAAGCTTTCCTTAAGTTTGGGTCAGTCACAGTGGTCAGGTATTCTGCCACTGTGTACTCTCTGTTTAGGGCCAAAGAGCATTCTAGTTCGCTCTGTTTTTTGGTTAATTCTTTCCAATGTGTCAAGTAATTTATCTTTTAGTTTTCTCATGATTTAGTTGGGTCTAAATGTGTTGTTGTCCTGGGGCTCGGTGGGGTCTGTTTGTGTTTGTGAACAGAGCCCCAGGACCAGCTTGCTTAGGGGACTCTTTTCCAGGTTCATCTCGCTGTAGGTGATGGCTTTGTTATGGAAGGTTTGGGAATCGCTTCCTTTTAGGTGGTTATAGAATTTAACAGCTCTTTTCTGGATTTTGATAACTAGCGGGTATCGGCCTAATTCTGCTCTCCATGCATTATTTTGTGTTTTACGTTGTACACAGAGGACATTTTTGCAGAATTCTGCATGCAGAGTCTCAATTTGGTGTTTGTACCATTTTGTGAATTCTTGGTTGGTGAGCGGACCCTAGACCTCGCAACCATAAAGGGCAATGGGTTCTATAACTGAATCAATAATTTTTAGCCAGATCCTAATTGGTATGTCGAATTTTATGTTCCTTTTGATGGCATAGAAGGCCCTTCTTGCCTTGTCTCTCTGATCATTCACAGCTTTGTGGAAGTTACCTGTGGCGCTGATGTTTAGGCTGAGGTATGTATCGTTTTTTGTGTGCTCTAGGGCAACTAGATGGAATTTGTATTTGTGGTCCTGGCAACTGGACCTTGTTTGGAACACCATTATTTTTGTCTTACTGAGATTCACTCTCAGGGCCCAGGTCTGACAGAATCTGTGCAGAAGATCTAGGTGCTGCTGTAGGCCCTCCTTGGTTGGTGACAGAAGCACCAGATCATCAGCAAACAGTAAACATTTTACTTCAGATTCTAGTAGGGTGAAGCCGGGTGCTGCAGACTGTTCTAGTGCCCTCGCCAATTCGTTGATATATATGTTGAAAAGGGTGGGGCTTAAGCTGCATCCCTGTCTCACCCCACGGCCCTGTGGAAAGAAATGTGTGTGTTTTTGCCATTTTTGACCGCACACTTGTTGTTTGTGTACATGGATTTTATCATGTCTAATGTTTTTCCCCCAACACCACTTTCCATGAAGTTGTATAGTAGACCCTCATACGGAATTGAGTCAAACGCTTTTTTGAAATCAACAAAGCATGAGAAGACTTTGCCTTTGTTTTGGTTTGTTTGTTTGTCAATTAGGGTGTGCAGGGTGAATATGTGGTCTGTCGTATGGTAATTTGGTAAAAAGCCAATTTAACATTGCTCAGTACATTGGTTTCACTGAGGAAATGTACGAGTCTGCTGTTAATGATAATGCAGAGGATTTTCTCAAGGTTGCTGTTGACGCATATTTCCCACGGTAGTTATTGGGGTCAAATTTGTCTCCACTTTTGTGGATTGGGGTGATCAGTCCTTGGTTCCAAATATTGAGGAAGATGTCAGAGCTAAGGATGATGTTAAAGAGTTTAAGTATAGCCAATTGGAATTTGTTTTCTGTATATTTTATCATTTCATTGAGGATACCATCAACACCACAGGCCTTTTGGGGTTGGAGGGTTTGTATTTTGTCCTGTAGTTCATTCAATGTAATTGGAGAATCCAGTGGGTTCTGGTAGTCTTTAATAGTTGATTCTAAGATTTGTATTTGATCATGTATATGTTTTTGCTGTTTGTTCTTTGTTATAAGGCCAACAAGTTTGGAGAAGTGGTTTACCCACACATCTCCGTTTTGGATAGATAACCCTTCAAGTTTGGAGAAGTGGTTTACCCATACATCTCCGTTTTGGATAGATAACCCTTCAGGTTTGGAGAAGTGGTTTACCCATACATCTCCGTTTTGGATAGATAACCCTTCAGGTTTGGAGAAGTGGTTTACCCATACATCTCCGTTTTGGATGGATAACCCTTCAGGTTTGGAGAAGTGGTTTACCCACACATCTCCGTTTTGGATAGATAACCCTTCATGTTGTTGTTTATTTAGTGTATTTCCAATTTTCCCAGAAGTATTTTAAAGTCTATAGATTCTTCAATTACATAGAGCTGATTTCTGACGTGTGCAGTTCCTTCTTTTTCCGTAGTGTATTTCTGCATTGTTTTAGTGATTTTTTTAACCTTTTATTTAACCTTTAGCAATTCGCCATAGTGAAGGCGTAGGCTCAGGTTTTCTGGGTCTCTATGTTTGTGGTTGGATAGGTTTCTCAATTTCTTTCTTAGGTTTTTGCATTCTACATCAAACCATTTGTCATTGTTGTTAATTTTCTTAGGTTTTCTGTTTGAAATGTTTTGATTTGATAGGGAAGCTAAGAGGTCAAATATACTGTTTAGGTTTTCTACTGCCAAGTTTACACCTTCACTATTACAGTGGAACGTTTTGTCCAGGAAGTTGTCTAGAAGGTATTGAATTTGTTGTTTCCTAATTGTTTTTTGGTAGGTTTCAACACTACTTTCCTTCCATCTATAGCAGATCTTCATATTATTCAGTTCCTTTGGCTTTGATGCCTCATGATTGAGTATTGCTCTGTTCAAGTAGGCTGTGATTTTGCTTTGATCTCTCTCTCTCTCCTCTTTCTCCTCTCTCCTCTTTCTCTCTCCTCTCCTCTCTTTCTCCTCTCTCTCTTTCTCCTCTCTCTTCTATCTTTCTGCTCTCTCTCTATCTGTCCCCTGTCTATCCTTGACTTTGTCTTCTCCTTTTAAAGAAATCTCCAGGCAACTAGAGGCCATCTCCACGTTCGGTCTCAGCAACAATTACTGTGTTTTTTATCAGGCTCTCACTCTCTCTCCCTCTCCATAAATGGCCTGGACTGTTAATTACCATATGAAACGGGGCTGGGGGACGGGAATGGGGCCTTGGTCCTGGGGACTGATGGGGTTGGAGGGGTGGGAGAGGTTTGTGTGAAATGGGGGTGGGGTACAGGGGGAGTTGGAATAGAGAGTCTAAATCCATGTGGGCCCATAGAGAGAGCATTATCTTTGATCAGTGGTGAAAGTAGGAGAGCTGAATGCAGATTGTCTTTCACTGGAGTCCAGCTGGAATCTGTATCCCTTCTCTTCTCTTTACCTTTCTGTCTTTTTTTCTCCAAATGCATGTGGAATATCAGTCTAAGATCACATTCATTAATAAGCATTGTCCCATACGGCGTCTGTCTCTCTCAGAGCACGTTGGCAGGGAGAACAGAGCAGCTGTTGTTCACCTCAACAGGTCTGAATGTGTGTTGTACAGACAGAGTTGGTCCCAAATGGTACACTAGGGGCTCTGGTCATAGGGCCCTGGTCCAAAGCAGTGCACTATAAAGGGAATAGGGTGCCATTTGGGATGCAGACAGTATCTTCAGTAACAGTGGTCTTCAGTAAGAGTTAATGGACAGCTCCTTTTGGGCTCTTTTTGTTTCCTAAATGTTGCCTCCGGAGCGAAGGGCGAGTCGGAGTGGCGGAGGGGCGGGAGAAGGTTGAAAGGATGGGGATGGGTGCCTCAACTTTTAAGAAATAAAAGACCCACTATAAATATTTCCTTCCTCTGAGGGACAGTTGGTTATCAGAAGAAGGCAGTTGGTTGCGCTGCTGTGCAGATGCTCTCTCAGTTTCCCATCAAAACAAAGTATTTGAAATAATAAACCAATAAAATCAGAGAGAAGATGATGACATTCACTCAACTATAATTTAATTGCTGTATCTTAGTACAGTTGCACACACATTGAAACAGTGAATTGAACGGTGTATAACTGGCCCGATAAAATGTCAATTTGCTGATGTATCTTTCTCAGAGAGGTTGTTGAAAGAGTTATGTTGGGGAGCGTCCGCGGGCTGCTAGGGTGGAGGACTGCAAAACACCTTTTCAGCCACGCAGGACTGACACAGAACACAGAACCAGTGAATTGAGAGACAAGAATGGCTGCCTCAATTGACCTTTCAGCTTTTCTATGGGCTGTGGGAGAGGTTACAGAGCCAGGGAGGAGGGGCAGGGAGAGGATTACAGAATCCCCTTTCAACCCGACGACAAACAAGACTGACATCTCAGGTCACTGTTCCAGTCAGGCTTGGGCTGGGTGGGGCTGGGTGGGGCGGAGGAGGGGGAGTAGCTCTCCACCAGGTAGCTCTCCTCTCTTATTGTCTCAGACCGGAGACAGGAGCAGACAACAGGCAGTGGGTTGGAACGAGCGTTTGTCTCCTCAGACAATGTGTCTGTTTTTGGTCTGAAAGCGTTATTGTTTAGGTGCAGGGTAATTACAGACAGTGACTGGCTCCTGACTGACTGACTCTTTAAAGGAAGACAACCTGACGTTCATACGGGAGACAGGCAGGCAGACAGACAGAGAGGCAAACTGACAGACAGGCAGGCAGGCAGACAAACAGAGAGGCAAACTGACAGACAGGCAGGCAGGCAGGCAGACAGGAGTCTTGTGCTCTCTGATCATCAGATCAGATCAGACCAGACCACACCAGATCAGACAAGACCAGATCAGACCAGAGAAGACCAGACCACACCAGATCAGACAAGACCAGATCAGACCAGAGAAGACCAGACCAGAGCGTAGTGGCTGGCTGCGTCTGTCTGTCTCTGCCAGGTTTAGATCACAGAGCTGGGTCTCTGCAGGAAACGTCAATATAAAATGACTCCCATTCTTCTGAGACAAGCATGGACCTCCTGGCTCTGAGATGTGTCGCCCCCCTTCTCCTCCCCTTCCCCCTTCTCCTCCCCCTCCCCCCTTCTCCTCCCCCTCCCCCCTTCTCCTCCCCTCCTCCATTCTCCTCCCCTCCTCCATTCTCCTCCCTCTCCTCCATTCTCCTCCCCCTCCTCCCTTCTCCTCCCCCTCCTCCCTTCTCCTCCCCCTCCTCCATTTTCCTCCCCCTCCATTCTCCTCCCCCTCCTCCCTTCTCCTCCTCCCCCTCCTCCCTTCACCTCCCTTCTCCTCCCCCTCCCCCATTCTCCTCTCTTCTCCTCCTCCTCCCTTCTCCCCTCCCCCTCCTCCCTTCTCCTCCCCCTCCCCCATTCTCCTCCCTTCTCCTCCCCCTCCTCCCTTCTCCTCCCCCTTCTCCCTTCCTCCCCCCTCCACAAATATACATCTACATCTTAGAACTCTCCAGAGCTCTCCGTGATGGCCGAAATGTGATCCGTACCATATTTACTAAACACGCTTCTGTCAACAATTCAAAGTGAAAATACACAAATAGCGTAAATGAACTTGAGAGACAGGAAAATAGCTAAATACTTAGCCATGTGTATCAGTGGAATGACTTCTTCTCTGCTCCCTCACGCAGTGTGTGTGTGGTCAGGACCCCCCCCCACTCCGTACACACACACGATGTGATCTGAATCAACCACCCAAGGACGTTGTGTGTGGGTGAGAGGGTGCTGGATGGTTCAAGGCTAGGTGTTATTCTGCAGTTAATGAGAGCTGCCTGTCACTCACCCTGCAGTGTGTTAATGAGAGCTGCCTGTCACTCACCCTGCAGTGTGTTAATGAGAGCTGCCTGTCACTCACCCTGCAGTGTGTTAATGAGAGCTGCCTGTCACTCACCCTGCAGTGTGTTAATGAGAGCTGCCTGTCACTCACCCTGCAGTGTGTTAATGAGAGCTGCCTGTCACTCACCCTGCAGTGTGTTAATGAGAGCTGCTGTCACTCACCCTGCAGTTGTTAATGAGAGCTGCCTGTCACTCACCCTGCAGTGTGTTAATGAGAGCTGCCTGTCACTCACCCTGCAGTGTGTTAATGAGAGCTGCCTGTCACTCACCCTGCAGTGTGTTAATGAGAGCTGCCTGTCACTCACCCTGCAGTGTGTTAATGAGAGCTGCCTGTCACTCACCCTGCAGTGTGTTAATGAGAGCTGCCTGTCACTCACCCTGCAGTGTGTTAATGAGAGCTGCCTGTCACTCACCCTGCAGTGTGTTAATGAGAGCTGCCTGTCACTCACCCTGCAGTGTGTTAATGAGAGCTGCCTGTCACTCACCCTGCAGTGTGTTAATGAGAGCTGCCTGTCACTCACCTGCAGTGTGTTAATGAGAGCTGCTGTCACTCACCCTGCAGTGTGTTAATGAGAGCTGCCTGTCACTCACCCTGCAGTGTGTTAATGAGAGCTGCCTGTCACTCACCCTGCAGTGTGTTAATGAGAGCTGCTGTCACTCACCCTGCAGTGTGTTAATGAGAGCTGCCTGTCACTCACCCTGCAGTGTGTTAATGAGAGCTGCTGTCACTCACCCTGCAGTGTGTTAATGAGAGCTGCCTGTCACTCACCCTGCAGTGTTAATGAGAGCTGCCTGTCACTCACCCTGCAGTGTGTTAATGAGAGCTGCTGTCACTCACCCTGCAGTGTGTTAATGAGAGCTGCCTGTCACTCACCCTGCAGTGTGTTAATGAGAGCTGCCTGTCACTCACCCTGCAGTGTGTTAATGAGAGCTGCCTGTCACTCACCCTGCAGTGTGTTAATGAGAGCTGCCTGTCACTCACCCTGCAGTGTGTTAATGAGAGCTGCCTGTCACTCACCCTGCAGTGTGTTAATGAGAGCTGCCTGTCACTCACCCTGCAGTGTGTTAATGAGAGCTGCCTGTCACTCACCCTGCAGTGTGTTAATGAGAGCTGCCTGTCACTCACCCTGCAGTGTGTTAATGAGAGCTGCCTGTCACTCACCCTGCAGTGTGTTAATGAGAGCTGCATGTCACTCACCCTGCAGTGTGTTAATGAGAGCTGCCTGTCACTCACCCTGCAGTGTGTTAATGAGAGCTGCCTGTCACTCACCCTGCAGTGTGTTAATGAGAGCTGCCTGTCACTCACCCTGCAGTGTGTTAATGAGAGCTGCCTGTCACTCACCCTGCAGTGTGTTAATGAGAGCTGTAAGCAGGCGGACCACTCCTGAACATCCCACCCCACCCCCAACCTCACTCCTTCCCCCGCCTCCCCCCTCTCCAATCAACCCCTGCTCTTCTCTGCTCTCCTCCCCTCTCAGCCATTCCAACAGCCCGGCAGATGTGCCCCTCCTTGGGGAATTTTGATTGGATGAAGCGGAGTCTAAAGTTTCCACTCGGACCACCTTGTGAGCCAGAGTTATGAGGAGGGCGCTTCACTTTCCCTCTCCTCATCCTCCCCGTCCGTCCACCTCCGACGGAAGCCCCTCTGCTATAGAAAGAGAAATAAACCTGAACAATATCCTCTTATATTCCAAATAGCGCAGTCATATAATATATACAGGTGATATTATAGTCTGTGAGCTCCACTATTTAACATGGATTCCGTCTCCTTCTTGGAGTGAACAAATGCATGTCAATAGCCTCCTATATAACAAATAGCCCAACTTAATACTTTATAGGTGATATAACAGCCAATCAGCTTTACAGTCTCTTGTTCCCGCTCCTCTTCCTGAATGAGTTGTATCTAATTGAAGAGAGACTCATTTAGGTTCCCTGGCCACTGTTGGGGTTTGCTGTAATTTGGGGAAAATGTAACTGTTTGGAGCCAGAGGCTAAAAGAGCCTGAGTCGGGGAAATGATCTCAGCCATGCAAACAGTTCCATGAGCCACACACACACACACAGACACACGCACACGGGTCAGGAGAGGCTCATCTCATCATTGCACTGCCGGTGGTCAATGTTGTTGTTTACGAAGATTGACGCTGAGCATAGCTCTAGACACAGAGGAAGAAATGCCTGGAGAGAGAGAGAAGGAGAGAGAGAGAAGGAGAGAGAGAGAAGGAGACAGAGAGAGAAGGAGACAGAGAGAAGGAGAGAGAGGGAGAAGGAGGGAGAAGGAAGGAGGGAGGGAGGAAGGGAGGGAGGGAAGGAGAGAGGGAGAGAGGGAGGGAGGGAGGGAGGGAGGGAGGGAGGGAGGGAAGGGAAGGAGGGAAGGAGGGAGGGAAGGAAGGAGGGAGGGGAGGGAGGGAGGGAGGGAGGGAGGGAGGGAGGGAGGGAGGGAGGAAAAAAACAAGATGCAGAAAATCTCAACTATAGTGGTGACGCAATGCAGCTGCTGCGCAAGGCTTTTTAAAGAGTGTGTCGATTAAAACGTCCTGGCTTTTCTGAAGTGGTTGTCTTTTCATTTGAGTAGTGGCCCCCCTGGCCCTCAGAGCTACCCTCCTCTCCTCTCCTCTTTGTTGAAATGGGTCCCAGGCAGACACTTGAGTCGTAATTGAGGCTCCAACACCGATTCTCTCTCTGCTATGCCAGAAGGAGACTAACTTTTCAAAGCCCCGTGCCAACCAAGGCGTTTTTTACGGCCCTGGCCAGTCCAGGAAAGGATTAGTGAACAATGCCTTTATCTATCCCTCTGCTTTAATGCAGAGGGCCTTTGAAATCTGCCGACACCAGGTTTGTGAAAATACTGGAGAGGAGATAGTGGATGAGTCCCAAATGGCACCCTATTCCCTACACAGTGCACTACTTTTGACCAGAGCCCAAACGTCCCTGATCAAAAGTAATGCGCTAATAAGGGAATAGTGTGCCGTTTGGGATGCAACCTGGGAGAGAGAGAGCGAGAGAGGAGATATTGGGTAGGAAGGATTGGTCCTAATTAGTTACCTTTGTGTTCAGTGTGAAGGGAGGACAGAGGAAAACAGATCAGCGGTAGTGTAGGGAGGACAGAGGAAAACAGATCAGCGGTAGTGTAGGGAGGACAGAGGAAAACAGATCAGCGGTAGTGTAGGGAGGACAGAGGAAAACAGATCAGCGGTAGTGTAGGGAGGACAGAGGAAAACAGATCAGCGGTAGTGAAGGGAGGACAGAGGAAAACAGATCAGCGGTAGTGTAGGGAGGACAGAGGAAAACAGATCAGCGGTAGTGAAGGGAGGACAGAGGAAAACAGATCAGCGGTAGTGTAGGGAGGACAGAGGAAAACAGATCAGCGGTAGTGTAGGGAGGACAGAGGAAAACAGATCAGCGGTAGTGTAGGGAGGACAGAGGAAAACAGATCAGCGGTAGTGAAGGGAGGACAGAGGAAAACAGATCAGCGGTAGTGTAGGGAGGACAGAGGAAAACAGATCAGCGGTAGTGTAGGGAGGACAGAGGAAAACAGATCAGCGGTAGTGTAGGGAGGACAGAGGAAAACAGATCAGCGGTAGTGTAGGGAGGACAGAGGAAAACAGATCAGCGGTAGTGTAGGGAGGACAGAGGAAAACAGATCAGCGGTAGTGAAGGGAGGACAGAGGAAAAACAGATCAGCGGTAGTGTAGGGAGGACAGAGGAAAACAGATCAGCGGTAGTGAAGGGAGGACAGAGGAAAACAGATCAGCGGTAGTGTAGGGAGGACAGAGGAAAACAGATCAGCGGTAGTGTAGGGAGGACAGAGGAAAACAGATCAGCGGTAGTGAAGGGAGGACAGAGGAAAACAGATCAGCGGTAGTGAAGGGAGGACAGAGGAAAACAGATCAGCGGTAGTGTAGGGAGGACAGAGGAAAACAGATCAGCGGTAGTGTAGGGAGGACAGAGGAAAACAGATCAGCGGTAGTGTAGGGAGGACAGAGGAAAACAGATCAGCGGTAGTGTAGGGAGGACAGAGGAAAACAGATCAGCGGTAGTGAAGGGAGGACAGAGGAAAACAGATCAGCGGTAGTGTAGGGAGGACAGAGGAAAACAGATCAGCGGGAGGTCCGTTTGGCTGAGCTTTTTCATTTGTGGCAGAGTACACACGGCTGACTAGGATAGGAACTCATTTCTTCTTCTTCTTCTTCTTTATGGGGTTTTAATATTATTATTATTAGGAATATTAGTGTGTTTAAACTGTGGGTTAGCCTTGGAGGGTACAGGGCAGGGCTGCTGCATCCTTCCTGAAGCACTTTGTTGATAGAACCTCGTCTTGTTTGGAAAGAGGGCCGTGCACCTCTCCATTCATCCCACTGTCACTGTGTAACACCCTCCATGTGATTCAGAATGCACACACACACACACACACACACACACATGCAAGCACGCACGCGCACACACACACACACACACACACATGCAAGCACGCACGCGCACACACACACACACACACACACACACACACACACACACACACACACTTGACAGTCAACTTCATAATGAACGACTGTCCATTCTGTTTAGTCTTGCTGATCTGGGCGTTTCTTTAATGTATTTTTCCTGGGCTGTCTCGTAAATACTCCACAGTGAGAAACCAGCGCTTACAAAAATAGAAATGGGAAATGGCTGTATATAACTGTATATATGCTGTATATAACTGTATATATGCTGTATATAACTGTATATATGCTGTATATAACTGTATATATGCTGTATATAACTGTATATAGGCTGTATATAACTGTATATAGGCTGTATATAACTGTATATAGGCTGTATATAACTGTATATAGGCTGTATATAACTGTATATAACTGTATATAGGCTGTATATAACTGTATATAGGCTCTATATAACTGTATATAGGCTGTATATAACTGTATATAACTGTATATAGGCTCTATATAACTGTATATAGGCTGTATATAACTGTATATAACTGTATATAGGCTCTATATAACTGTATATAGGCTCTATATAACTGTATATAGGCTCTATATAACTGTATATAGGCTTTTAAAGGGATTTGAAGTCGGCCAGACGTAGAAGACCCAAGGTATCAGTCAGAGTGGTGAATATATATACAGTGCTATGAAAAAGTATTTGCCCCCTTTCTAATTTTCTCTACTTTTGCATATTTGTGATACTGAATGTTATCAGATCTTCAACCAAAACCTAATATTAGATAAAGGGAACATAAGTGAACACATAACACAACAATTACATATTTATTTCATAAACAAAGTTATGCAACACCCAATTCCCCTGTGTGAAAAAGTAATTGCCCCCTTACACTCAATAACTGGTTGTGCCACCTTTAGCTGCAATGACTCCAACCAAATGCTTCCTGTAGTTGTTGATCAGTCTCTCACGTCGCTGTGGAGGAATTTTGGCCCACTCTTCCATGCAGAACTGCTTTAACTCAGTGACGTGTGGGTTTTCAAGCATGAACTGCTCGTTTCAAGTCCTGCCACAACATCTCAATTGAGATTAGGTCTGGACTTTGACTAGGCCATTCCAAAACTTCCAATTTGTTGCTTTTTAGCAATTTTCATGTAGACTTGATTGTGTGTTTTGGATCATTGTCTTGCTGCATGACCCAGCTGCGCTTCAGCTTCAGCTCACAGACGGATGGTCTGACATTCTCCTGTATAATTCTCTGATACAGAGCAGAATTCATGGTTCCTTCTATTAAGGCAAGTCGTCCAGGTCCTGAGGCAGCAAAGCATCCCCAAAGCATCACACCACCACCACTATGCTTGACCTTTGGTATGATGTTCTTACTGTGGAACGCAGAGTTTGGTTTTCGCCAGGCATAATGGGACCCATCTCGTCCAAAAAGTTGACTCAAGTTTGCCAAAAAGCACCTGGATGATCATCAAGACTCTTGGAAGAACGTTCTATGGACAGATTATTCAAAAGTATAACTTTTTGGACGACATGGTTCCAGTAATGCCTGGCGAAAACCAAACTCTGCATTCCACAGTAAGAACATCATACCAAAGGTCAAGCATGGTGGTGGTGGTGTGATGGTTTGGGGATGCATGCAGCAAGACAATGATCCAAAACACACAATCAAGTCTACATGAAAATTGCTAAAAAGCAACAAATTGGAAGTTTTGGAATGGCCTAGTCAAAGTCCAGACCTAATCCCAATTGAGATGTTGTGGCAGGAATTGAAACGAGCAGTTCATGCTTGAAAATCCACACGTCACTGAGTTAAAGCAGTTCTGCATGGAAGAGTGGGCCAAAATTCCTCCACAGCGACGTGAGAGACTGATCAACAACTACAGGAAGCATTTGGTTGGAGTCATTGCAGCTAAAGGTGGCACAACCAGTTATTGAGTGTAATGGGGGCAATTACTTTTTCACACAGGGGAATTGGGTGTTGCATAACTTTGTTTATGAAATAAATGAAATAAATACATAATATATATATATATATATATATATAGCATCTGTAGTGATGGGAGAGAGGGGCATGACACACACACACACACACACACACACACACACACACACACAGCTACATCTCTTTGGCTATTATCCCACCGCTGGCATCCATACATAGCCCAGGCCAAGCCAAAACGTTCCCCTCTCAACAACACCCAGGTGAAACCTTGAATGAATGAATAAAGTTCTGCTCAGTTCCCCGTAACTGAGGAACACACACTGTGTTAGTCTGGGTCAGACCTACTCCCGCTGGGGAGACGTGATGGACAGATCGTGTGTGAGATGGTTGAGATCCAGACGGCGTGATGAGGGGCCCTAAGACACCTCACTGCTCTTTAATCAAAATCTCATCAGACGAAACCCTGCAGGGTGGTCCTCTGCTTACATTACCTGAGGCTTTTCCTATTATTTTTTAACTGTGTCCTGTTCTCTCTCTCTCTCTCTCGCTCTCTCTCTCTCTCTCTCTCTCTCTCTCTCTCTCCTCTCTCTCTCTCTCTCTCTCTCTCTCTCTCTCTCTCTCTCTCTTCTCTCTCTCTCTCTCTCGCTCTCTCTGACCAGTCGTCTGGATGCCAACCACATCTCCAGTATTCCTCGGGGCTGCTTCGACGGCCTCCAGTCTCTACGTCACCTGTGGCTGGATGACAACTCCCTGACAGAGGTGCCGGCTGACGCCCTGGAGGCCTTGTCCTCCCTTCAGGCCATGACC